>NC_069362.1:43058257-43361287 GCF_021730395.1 Mercenaria mercenaria
CAGACGGGAATATCCGTTCCAAGAGTAACTGTTTAGACTGTATTGAGCCTTTGCCGAGTTACTTTGTAAACAATACCCGAGAGCCAGATATTCCAGTCCGCACCTATGGTCAGTAGTAATTCCTCTTGCATACCATATTTGAGAAATTATAGTAAAATTATTTTTTTTAAATCAAACGAATAACCTTCTTCGAAGCACTAATTTCTTATTGCAGCGTGTTCAAACAAATTCAAAATGTCCGTTAACAGGAAAGACACCATGACGTTTCAAAGACAAATACCAATGTTTAGTTCCGGTTTTGTTTCATCTTCTCTTCTTGCATAAGGTGAAATACATCTGGACCAATGTTATAGATCGAGTAGTATTTTCTCGTTGATGACTATTATAAATACCATACTTGTTTGTAAGTACTCAAAGAATGAGAAACAGTGTTTGCAAAAGTTATATACTGATAGCTGAAGGAATTGCAAATGAAAAATGATATAAAATATAGCAACACGTATTTGAATTTAAGGTAGTAAAACTACATTCTAACTTCAGTATCTTAACAAAAATATTTTACTTTCGCGTGCATTGCATACCTTATCTTGTTTTTCGTTCAAACACAACGATTTTTATGTTGGCTGATATTTTGTTGTTTAAACATATAATATACTTTATTTATGTCTACTTTCACAGATTCAGACACTCTTACTTCTAAAAGGAAATGTTAAGTCAATTCGGAAACGTAATCAGTGCTTAAAATAGTTTATCCAAGCTCTTTTTACACCGAGGGTATTGCTGTATCGCGTGCTAAATACATATGCCAGAAATAAATACTTAAATTAATAACATTTTATTTGAATGATGTCTAAAGAAATCAATTGATTAATGGTGGTTTGGCATCAGCATACAACAGCGTGGGCTTTTCAAATTTTGTAAGATTTTGCATGTTTTAGATGAGAAAGTATTCAAATTTTAAAATTTTGAATACGATATCTCATGTCTAAAATGATATACTGCTTAAACCAAGGAATATATTTTCGCATGTACTACAAGTAGGTTTTTGAAAAATCTGCTTCAGCACTACAAAATAGTTTAATGTACACATATGCTTATTTACTGTAGTTCCTGAAATGAAGTATCAGTCTCGATAATTGGATATGCGCTTGCATCATATTTTCCAAAAGGGATGAGCCAAATTAACTTAAAGCTTAGAAACTGAACCTGCAAATTTACCGGTTGAAATCACCAAACAATGCCTAACTAACAAGCTTGTATCATTTTTCTCTTTAATTGGAATGTTAAACACGTTTATTGCAATGTCTCATACAGACACACACATAAGGAGAAAAGTGTATATGTACTACAATACTTCACACAAATCCCAGTAATTCGTGGACTATTTTCAGTACTAATTACAGCCGTGAAGACTCCTCGAGGAAAGAAAGACTATCCTTTCATACATTTTATATTTGGAGTTATGTATCTTCTTACTGCTGGTGACCTATGTGTTTTCCTGTTGACATTTGAAAATGTTACCAGAGTTCTTTCATGTTAGATATCACCCAGGGAAATAACTAGAAGCAGAAGACAGTATTGAATTACTTTCTAAAACAGATGTTAGAGTGGTTCGACGGTTTTTGTTTCAAATCATTTTCATTCAAATGGATGTCTTATACAATATTATTCGTCTATCAAATAGTTCACATTTGAAGGGGAGCGGTGGTCTAGTGGATAAGGTGTCGGCCGCTCAATCCGGGGGTCGTGGGTTCGAGCCCCACTGGGGTCACGACCATGACTTCTCATATATGTATGACACCAGTACTGGTTTTTCCAGGAAGCGGACTCGAGAGTGGTTCCAATAAGCTTGAAGCTTTCATCACAATCGAGCTAAAACAAATTAGTATAAACTAACTTTACAATAAGATTTATGTATATGATATTTATGCATCAAGTAAATATATTGACGAAAGCGAGATGAACGCGTTTCTGACATATTTTACATCGTTTAAAAATAAATACCTGCCTCCAGATTTATCATTTTATTTGGTTTGTTAAAATAAGAAGAACATCAAGAAAAAGCTCTGTAGTAACATGTTAGCTGTTCTTCAAGCGGTGAAGCACATTTTATCCACTTTAAGAACATACTCATTTAAACCGAGACCGCTATTTTTTGCTTGATCGTATTCCAAGCCTCGAAAGAATATTCTTACAGATTGTTTTTGAAGAACAGAGGTTGGCTGCACTAGTAATAACTAATGGACGCTGTTACGCTGTTACGCTATAGACTTCTAAATAACCTGACTAACTTAAACATATGGATAATGAAAAACAGTTTCAAGAAAAAAAACCGTTTATTACCATTACGTTAAACTTTATACATTTTGCATTTGAAATAGTAACAAAACTCTACTTATAGTCTGTATATAGACGGATGGTTTTCGCAATTTAATTAAACACATGTATGCTTGTTTCTAAAAGTCGTGAAAGTTTGCTTTTAAGAAAATGTCAGACTATTTCTTAGACATATTTTGCGCTATAAAGTTATTGCAAAGTTAAGTTCTTTGAGAATTCTAGGGCAATGAAATTTTATGTAGAACTATCTTGTTTGTTTGATGTCCGAGAAAAGAATATAAATTTCTATATAACATGACAAGGCAGTAGGACATATTACTGTATCACTGTTCATTTTACAGCAAAGAAAATTGAAAGAAATAACCATGAAATGAACTCCACTGCGTTCATTTTATACACAGAGGTATCCATGTTTGTAAGGGCGTTTTTGAATAAAATTCACAATAAACAATTGTATTTCCCCTATCTGACATATGACTGCTGCACAAACGACAAGGTCCTAACTGGCACACAAATTGCATTTAGCCAATACTTTGGAAAACCGGCAGTAGCAACATTACGTAATTATTGCACAATAAATATATAATTATTTTTCTGGTATTCGTGTAGAACCCGAAACAAGAAACTTGACTTAGTGTTTTACAAAAAAGCAAATTCTAGGATTTTTTTTACAAATACACACTTTTGTGACGACGTGACAACTTATGTTATTTAAAAAAGCATGCCATGCAAAACAGTGGTTCCTAACTAACAACATAATAAAGAAAGACATGTAGGAAAATAATATAAAACAGTCTGTGAAGAGTTAATTGATACTGTCATATCAATAATTTTATACAATTCTTGCATAAACGACATGATAATACAGGACATGCATTTCTAGGAACGTTTATTCTTACTTCTTGACAGCGTACACGTATGCGGCAGATTATGTGCGCAAAACTTTTACTTGTAATATATTGACAGTGGCAAGAGATGGTAAAAGCAAAGTAATCTCGACGTTTATATTCAGGTTTTGTTGATTTTATTTAATAGATTATGTTTATTGACGAAGAAGTCTTTATAAGTTGAATTTAGTTGTTACTTGCGTTTTCGTGATTAATATATCATAATGATTTGCATCGGCGTGTTACAGTGACTTCCGTGCATTATTATTGTGTTTAGAGTATTTTACATTTGTAACATAATGGTTTGAAAGAAATGATTTAACAAGACAGTTCTGACATCGGGGCACACTATGTTTAAACAGTTACAAGTAGAACGTAATTCGATTAAAGCATGCGAATCCTAAATATATCTTATAACAAAAATCAAACAAATAGTCTACAATGGCAAAATTTCAATATATCGTTCAAGATGACTCACAATAACACACAATGTAACAGTAGTTGATTCTACTTCAGCACGCCAAATAAAATCATCTTACAACATGAAGATTATTCAAAAACAGCGCATGTATTTAAGAAATAATATAGTTGGAATACATGCTGTAAAACAAAAACGTGTGGGAACATATTTTTCCAAAAATGAAGTTCCGACAATATTATACTGTAGCATGCAGTGTTTAGACATGCCAAAAACAAGGAAACTGAATCACAAAAAGCAGTGTTAAAACACATCGATCTAAAACGTGGTGTAGATAAAATATTATTTCGGTATTCACCTAGAAAATATGGGGGACTGCAAACAGATTAACAACAGATAACTGACCAATTTTCTTTACAGATATGTTAAGACAAAAGCATCAATAACTTTGATTAATGCAAGAATATATTACTCTACATTACTTGTACAATTGCTTACATTCATACAAACATCTGATCAATTTTACTGCACTGTATAACAAACAAATGAATACACAACATAAATTTTCTTTTACAGTAAAATATTGTAGTTTCTCATTCCCTAAATTGATATTTTCTCAATAAATGGATATGTCAAAAGTAGTGTAGAAGCATTTAGCTTAATAAATACAGTCAAAGACGCACACGTGGTTATAGAATGAGGTTTGATGCCAACTTCCCAGTGTTTGTTTTGCTTATGGTCAGTTTGTTAAATCTGTGTTTATTTTCCATTAACGTTGTTCTACATTTCGATTTCTGCGTTTTTGGAATGTTCCTGTTGAATTTTAGTCCGTGTTTTTGGTTCTGTTGAATTTTTGGTTCTGTTGAATTTTAGTCCGTGTTTTTGGTACTGTTCATACATCAGCAAACTAAATACGACAGTAATTTCATATATTTTTGTTTCGAAACAAATAAATCGTTTTACATCAAAAGTTATCTATTTATACCTGTTTAAAAGAATCGCTTGTAATACTTCTGAAAGGAAGCTATTTCTGGTGATAAAGACCTTATAACCTTAGGACATACTATTTACGCGAGCTTGACGACCGCATGACATTCCAGGCATCATAAGCCACATGCTACACTTTTTTTTTAATTTTGCACAAAAAGAAAAAGAAGACGCATATTTCACTCGGATGAAATGATTCGAAATTCAGTCCCACCTACTGAATAGAGATAATTCCCCGTCCGTTCGTTATATCTAAGAACTTATTTACATTAATATACTTCCGTTTTAGTTTTAGTAGTTTATTAGGTAATCAATGCATATTTTGATGTAAATGAAGCCTCTCATCTTGATTATTGGCAATCTCGTTCCTGCATGACATACTGCACTATTAAATCATCAAAACTGTGTTGAATTACCTTTTCATACACCGGTATATGACTATGTCGACTGTGTTGTAAAGATTTGAGGACAAAACAGTGAAGGTCCTGGAAAGACAGCGGAAATCAAAAGCAACCAAACCAAACATCGTAGAAATAGTAGGTTAATTTCTTAAAATAAAACTTCCTTTCCCTTTCAGTATAGAAAGTGTTTCTTTATCAAAGTGATGCAGCAACACTCATGGATCACAATCCCTCTCTGTGTTACAACTATGTATTTGCATAAATAACGGTTACTGACTTTTTTTTACTGTAAACACGTTAAATTACAGAAACTTTTAGCCTGACATCTTGCAATCATTCTCATAGGTTCTCAATTATCAATTATATACACTAACCAGTGATGCCATGGAATAAGCAACAAAACTTGTGTGGTCGTTGTTTAATTTAAACATTAAAAACAGTTCTAACGTGGAACATTTATTATTTCACATGTACTTGTGTAGAATTAAATGGAAAATTGACTTTAACACTGAAACATGGAAAACATAAAGATGGCCATATAAATTTAACATCCGTTTCTCTAATGATACGGAATTGCTTATTTTAGAAGATTTAAAGTTATGTTATGTCTAGATTTCGTATTTTATAATTATGCACAATTACTACACAAGGTCAATGGGAACATAAACTTGTTAATGTATAAGAAATGTTGTTCGTTAACTTTTAAATTAAATAGTTTCAAAATGAAAACACACACAGAAATCATTTAATTCGTACATCAATTGACAAGTCCCACTCTAAAAGAAATGGAACATACATGTACAAATTGCTATATACATTTTTTAATTATAATTTTAAGCACTCATAGAGTAGATTATTTAGTTATATTAAGCATGCACAGTGTGTTTACCCCTGGCATTTCATTTTAAAAACTGATTTTTAAAGGAGCATCTTAATTGCAAAGACAGGAAATGGGTGACGAGAGAAACGTGCGGCTGAATACGATAGTTTCATCAGTTATAAGCTTTTACAAGTACGTTCCGCATGTCGAATTTGAATTGAAACGTGTTAGGGAAGTAAAATTGATTTTGTAAAATGGAACGTCTTGCCGTATGCCTCATTGAAAGCCACAAGAAGCCTGACGTCATTTACAGTCGTCTTTTTCCCAAGCTGAGATTATTATGTCTTGCAAAATGAAACTTTAAACATTAATAAGCAATATTTTGTTTTTTACGTTTTCATGAATGTTGAATATATCTCACAGAGAAGGGAGACAAATTTCACATTTTCAGGAGCGCTAAAATATAACTGTTACATTAGTCTAATTTCTAGATGATATTTATTCCATATTTACTCTAAACAAACAAAAATACTCTGATTCATCCCACTCAATCCAACAATTTTTTTTTATTTCATTGAGTAAACTTGACTTTTAGAGTGCAAATAATATGGGACAACTCTGACTTAATTGTCAAAAATAGCAAAGGAATGTTGTCTTTTATTAGCATGAACATAGATAAATCAGTTTAATAATATGGAAAAAGGAAGAAATATGTATGCCTTAAAGTAATTTTTATTTGTTTTGTTCTTATTCAAAGGGAAAAGCAGATGAGAAAATAAAGTCCTTTAAGTAATTTTAGAAACAAAATTTCACATATTAAATAGATATATGGTTTCTAAGTTTGACGATATGGGTGCGCAATTTTCAAGTCTTTGCTTACCTGATCTACGTGTGCCAGTCAGTATAACACCTAAAATTGCCATAAAGTGTGACATTTACTTTTTGATGTTACTCATTTTTACAAAGGACAAAAGGGTTATCAAGGAAAATGTAAGGTAACTATAGTTTGATGGTCATAATCGTGATTGGACAATTTGTCATGTCTTCATGTATAGGCAGATAGCCACTATCTCAGCAAGATTTATTTCGACGAATTTCTGCTTCCTTGCGTTTATTCAGTAATGTAGAATAAGTGAATCATGAAACAAAGTTTTGGAAAAATGTGTGAGTGTCCGTTTTTAAGTACTACATGTAAATTTAAGTCAACATTAACGTTACAAGATGTAGACTTGTATAAAATTTCGTGACCAACAACTGTGGTTTCTTTTTGTAATTGTTATTTTTCTCCGGTAAAATTTAATTTCTGTTAATACGGGTCTTCTTAAAAACTGTTAACCAAGTATACTGTTGTTAATTTTACTCCGGTTAGCATTGTTGGATATACTCCGGAAAATTAGTATAATTTATGCTCCGCAAAATCATGGTTGAGGTTGGGTGCGAACCATAAACCGGTTTAAGCTCCCCAGTGGTGTTTTTGCCACTGACCGTTCCAAGGCGGTGCCCCACTGTGTTCCTTTGTTTGTTCGTTTTGTCCTTTTGTGTAGGCTTTGTGTGTGTGCGCGTGTATGTGTGTGTGTTCCTTTGTTTGTTCGTTTTGTTCTCGTGTGTTGGTTTTGTGTGTGTGCACGTGTATGTGTATGTGTATGTGTGTGTGTGTGTTTGTTGTGTGCACGTCTGCGTGCTGTAGGTTTCGTTCTGGGGAGGCTGCGATTTTGGTACATGGCATTCCCTGTTTGATATTTGTCTTTGTTTTTCATATAATACTTGAAGTTCTTGCGATTTTTTCATATTTCATGTGGTTCACGAGTTGTTTTTTTTTTTTTGTTGTTTTATTTTATTTTGTTTTTTTTTTTGGTGGGGGGGGGAGGAGGGAATTATACTGTAAAAGATAATAAGCTTTTTTGTCTTTAGAGTTTCGCATTTTATACAGTGTTCCTTCTTGATGTTAACGTAAATTTAGTTTGGATTTATTTTGGATTACAACTGAAGTAAAAATACAAAATTGTGTTATTAGTTCGTTAAAATTAGAACTCTTCAAAAATTACTCTTCAGTGTGGTCGAGGTCCGGCAACGATGACTTGCAGAACTGGGGAACCAAAACTGTCTTTGCAATAAGGTATCACTCGTGCAGTCAAGAATTGTGCGTGCAATTTGAATCTTAGAAGATCTTAATATAAGACGGAAATGTTTAACTATTTTGAAAACTTAATCTATTTTGTCTACATCGAAATTCAGTTCAATGGATATTGCAGAATTGCGTGAAGAGAATAACATCTACTTTAATACTTGCAATTTGAATGTTTAGAATTTCGTTGTTAACGTTTAATGTGAAGTTGTTTTGATGTTGTTTGGCGGAATTGAAATAAATGAGATGTTCGCGTGGTCTGGAATGTACTTGAGTTTTTTTCTGAGTCTGCTAAACAGAGATCTATTTTTGATATTATTGTATCAAATAGACATTCTATTACTTTAATATGTTTACGTGGTCATAGAAATGTAAAATGTGATAATCAAATTTAAAAGGAGTGTCTTGGAAGCACTAGATACAATCAAAAAAACTAATTTCAACTTGAAGTATTTTTAGATGTTCTTATATTCTATCAAGTTTTTTTGTCAATCAACTGATTAATATATTGACGCTTTTAACAATTTGTCTGAATGATAACTGCATCAAACTACATCAAGTTTATATTAATATAATGGATCGAATTTCAGCGCAAATTTCAATTCATTTCTATTTTTCTCTTAGCAAATACCAGTTGCTTCTTTGTAGTATTTACACAGTAAGCATACGTTTGAACTATTGTGTCATTTCACATATTCTCAGCCTTACTCAAATATTTGCCTAGTCCCCTTAACTATGTTAACGGCCGATCAGTATTAAATCAGTATTTTCAACCTATGCCTGCTGATGGGACGTTCAAACTTTATCTTTACAACTGTAGAACAACTAGCTATTTAAAGTAATTACCCCTTTCTTTTAATATGTATTCAGTTAAGTCTAAAGTAAGAATACATCTTCCTGCCTTTTTCCTTTGAATGACTCTGGTAAACGGATCAAAAAGCAATATTTAAAAAGATTCAAAACATAAAATCGCCTCGATGTTTCTATTTTTGTCACATGACACAGACAGATTTGCAATGAAATGAGTAATCGATATAACCTAATATTTGTTATTGCCTTTGGTTTAATATATCTATTGAAAATCTGATAAAGTCGGTAGACAAAGCCCTCTTGCTTGTGCGCTTAATAAGACTGTTATTACATTATTACAAAAATAGGACTTCTAAAGATCGGATGCCTTTATTAGAAACCCTCTGGTGGATAATTCAGTGTTTTGGACCATCGGTTAAATAGTATAATCTGGCAACCTGTGATTATGTAGTGTTTTAAGGGCTTTGTGAATTTGTCTGTCTACGTTGAACAGGAGTTGAGGATGCGAAAACAATTCTTTGTTGTTTGTAGAATATTAAACAATGTACACATCGATGTCAAACTCAATGTATGTACTAGCTAACAAATATATAACCGTATTTTCGTCTTTCAATTGGGCGAGTTCGTTAATCTCAAAGCTATTTCACATTAATCAAATAGAAGGATACGGAGTGGTCACAAAATTTAACAGAATTAAAATCAACTTAGCGAACCTAATATGTAGTTATTAATTAAAATTGAATGAACTCCATGACTTTACAATTTTCTCGAAAAATATTATCTTGAAATTGCAGTGCAAGGTATTGAAATTTCTCGTCAAATTAATTATGTTGCATTTCCTTGGCTTGGATAATCATATAAAATTTAAACATCTATTTATTTGTCCTTCATGTGTCAAAAGGTAAAACAACCTGATTTTAAATATCATCGAAGTCTTGATACTACTGCTAAAATTGAGTTTTCTACATACTAAATGTAAATAGACACACCTGTTTAGACTGAGAAAATATTGCAAGTCCTTCCTTTTTTGCTAACTGACTGATGTATACGCATCCAACTGACACGGCAAGACGTAAAATCGCATTCTTACAAATAATAGATAAAACGCGTTTAGGAATTTGACATGTTTTCTTCAATTATTAGAATGGGTGTGAGGAATTTATCCGATAAATCCTGATTTTAACGGGTTGAAAACATGTGACAAAAAATACTACAATTTTTCATGTTGGAGTATTATTATATTGCATTATGCTATATAATATCAGAATCTAAGGCCGGCTATTAAACATTTTAACTGAGGTTATTTAATTTTATATGAAATTGTCATGATATTTATCATTTGGCATGAGATATAATGTATGATAATTGAATACATAAATTTAAGAGTTTCCCGCCCATTATAGCTTCAGCTATTCAAAGCCAGTTCAGGATGACTCGTCGTCTTGAAATCTAATTAAAACCTACGTTTTCAATTTTAAATCACCTGCAAAACGATAAGATTAGATATTCAATTTCTCCTAGACAGAGGTTTGCAATAAAAATACAAGAATTTTCAGACGATCTTAAACCTTGTGTACTAGGAATATACTCTGTAAGCAATTCTGTTAAGTACAGAGGTGCTCTGCCAGTGTGGCAGCTATACATGAAAGAAAGTATATTGAACTCAATTCTTGCTTTCACCGGCAACCAATATAAATGGTACAATGTTTGTTTAGAACTGTCAAATTTCCTCCTGTTCAGGACAAGTTTTGCGCACATGTTTTGAATACGTTGCATCTTACGCACCTCACAGTTAGCTACACCATACAGTATGACATTGCAATAATCCAGATGTGAAATAACTAGAGACAAAAATAAAATTTCAGTGGCTGCTTTTAAGTATTTTCGGATGTTCTTATTCGTAGGTAATTCAACATGGCTGTACGACATTTGCGATTTACATGATCTTTAAAGTTTAAGGTTTCGTCAAGAAATGCACCGAGATATCTAATTGTGCTTTCACGTTTGACATCATCACCAGCAATGTTAATAGAATTTGTAAAACATTTGTTCAATTGACGTCTGCTTCCAAACATAATAAATTCAGTTTTGAAAGTTTTCATTTTCAGTTTGTTTCTATTCATCCAGTCACTGATTATAACTGCGCACCTTTCAAGGTCTCCAATGTAGGAAGAAAGCTTTTATTTGCTATATGATCATCAGCAAAATCGTAGACTGATATAGATTTTGGAATGACATCAAAAAGAGTCGCAGCATAGGTGAGATATAGTCAAAGACCAAGGCAACTGCCCTGGGGCACACTACATTCAAGATGGCGGTTTACAAATACAAATACATGGCATTTATATAGCGCAAAAATTAGAAAATATTCTATTGCGCTTTACAATTACATAGCACACATTTAACATATATACATACAAAATATGAACAGGATTCTAGAACTTAGATTTAAAGATTTGGACATGTATAAATACTATTTTACACCACTTCTGATATTTTGTATTTTAACAAGACTACACTCATTGTTCATGAAACTGCCTAAATAAATGTGTTTTCAGTTTTGATCTAAAGCTGGCTTCAGACTGAATGTTTTTCAGATAGCTAGGCAGATCGTTCCACCATTTGGGACCAACGACCGCCATAGATCTGTCTGCTAATTTTGTTCGCCGTCTAGGGATGTTAAAGTTAGTGTCACTTTGTGAGCGAAGTCTGTATCGTTGTCGAGTAGGTACAAACATTTCCCTCAGATATACTGGAGCTGTACCATTGATGACACGGAAGACTATTACTAAAACTTTGAACATGACTCTAGCCTTAACTGGAAGCCAGTGTAATTCTTTCAGAAGTTCGGTACTTGGTTTTTCATAGGAAGCATTCTTGACTACTCTAGCGGCATGATTTTGGACTCGCTGTAGTTTATTGATTTGGTAGGCTGGAATTTCTGTAAATAAACTGTTGCAGAAGTCAATGTGAGAATGAACCAATCCATGCACTAATGATTCAGTTGACTTTTGTGTGAGATGTTTCCGTATTGCCCTAAGGTTTCGTAACTGCACATGAGCTATCTGACATTTTTTCTGAATGTGATGGTCAAAGTTGAGTGTATTGGTCATAGTTACACCTAGGTCTCTGACATGATCGACGCATTTTACGTCACACCCACCAACGTTTACACTTGTGATGTTCAATTTCGCTAACTGTTGTCTTGTTCCATACATAATAATTTCAGTTTTAGATTGATTCATTTTCAGTTTGAAGGTTGTCATCCATTTTATGATTTCATTGAGACAACTGTCGAGTTGTTGAAGAACAGTTGTCTCATTTTGAGAATTTCCCGCTTGAATTTTTAACGCAATCTTGTGGTCGTCCGCGTATCCATAGAGATCAGCTGGATATTTCTGCACCACTCGGTTGAGAGCCGATATATACAGGGTAAAGATCACTGGTCCGGCACAAGAACCCTGCGGGACACCAAACCTCAGTGGCTCCGTGTCAGATGCTGACTGTTCAACTAAAACTTTCATTGTTCTGTTCGTGAGATAAGATTCTATCCATTTCAAGGGAGTGCTATGTATACCAAAGTCATCTTGAAGGATTTGAATCAGTATCGGGATATCGATGGTATCGAACGCTGCACTCAAGTCGATCATGACCACGATTGTTATTTTGATGAGTATGCATTGTTTATATTAATCTTACATGTACGATGCCTTAAATAGGAGTCTACCCATTGAAGAGCTGTATCACAGACGCCATATTGTGCTTTTTTGACATCTAGAAGAATGTTCGACAGTGTCAAATGCCGCATTAAGTCAATCGCAATAAGGTCTGTGACTTCCTTTTTCTCCACACCACTTAGAAGATCATTGACTAACCGAAGTAGCGCAGATTCACAGGAATGATATTTCCTGTATGCAGACTGGTTCTTAGGCAAAAAACTGTTTTGCTTTACATGTTTGTTTAATCTGTAAAGAAAAGCTTTCTCAGTAAGTTTTGATAAAAATGATAAATTACTCACAGGATGATAATTGGAGAGCTCTAGTTCAAGACCGGCTTTTTAGCAGAGGTCTTACAACTGCTTGTTTGTATCTCACAGGGAAAGCACCTTGTTGTAATGAGAGACTCACCAATTTAGTGATACTAGAGAGAAGTTCATCTACATGTGATTTCAGAATACGTGTTGGCAAAATATCTAACTCTGAAGACGTAGTATTCAATTCATTGATGAGATTTTTCACTTCATCTTGAGTCAATTCAGTAAATTTGTTTAAATTTTGTATATCCTTTATTTGATGTTCAAAGTTTTGATATTCACTTAGGGATTGACGTACTTTTGAGATTTTTGCCATGAAAAAGTCAGCAAAGTTTTAGATTTAGATTTAAATAATTAGACTCTCCTTGAGGCAGTGGGTTTTCAGATTTGGTACCAGCTCAGATACCAATTCATACAGAGTCTTGGAATCACCTTTAACGTACTCTATCTTTTCACTGAGTGTGTTTCTCTTTTGACGTTTGATTTCAAAATTGTATTCATTTCTTACTTGTTTATACGACTCAAACTGATTTGTTTTACCATAACGCATCCGTGTACGCTCAGACTTTCTAACTTGTTGCTTTAGATGTTGCAATTTTTTATTGAACCAAGGTTTGGGTGCTCTCTGAATTATATTTTTTTTCTTTCAGGGAAGCGTGCTTATTCAGGACATCCTCTATTTCCGATTCAAACTCTTTCACAAAATTGTCTATATTTTGTGAATCAACGTTTATTGCACTTAGGTCGTTGGAAAATTCTGATGCGTTCAAATTTTAAAAGTTTCTAAATGTCACGCTCCTACTAGTAATAGTCTCCTTTTTAACGTCTAAGAGAACCTTAACAACACAGTGATCAGATAAAAATGGTCCAGGCTCACATTTCTCTACATGATTACCATTAAGTGACTCAGTTATGACTAGATCCAAGCTATGTCCTCCTGTATGAGTACTGAAATAAACGTGTTGTTCTAGGCCCATTGCTACTAGGGAGTCCTTGAAGTTTGTAATAGAACTGTTGTCATCGTTTATATGCAAGTTAAAATCTCCCATTATATGTAAATTGTCATAATATGGTAAAATATTTTCGATGAAATCAAAACATTCAGCAACGAACTGGTTACCAGTCGATAGAGCCGGTGGTCTAGTATACACACCCATTATGTGTATGGCATGTAGTAGATTTTTCATTTTGTGCGGAACTACTACTCGGTTAAATATGGTAACACAATGCAAGTAATAAAAATCATAGAAAAGAATGATTTACTTTTTCATGTTAGATTGTAAGTATCACTGGTACGTTGCAGTAGCTGCGGATGAGAATAGCTGGCACGAGTGTTACTGTTACACAGTAACAATGCTCCTTTCCTTGCATGCCATTATCAGCAAATAATGGTCATACTAAAATAAAAAAAAAACTTAAATTTTACTTTCTTTATAGCACTATTTCTTACAGTAGAGTAATAAATATTCAAAGCAAGACGCGGGAAATGTACGTCCTAAAATAGGAGAATCGTCAGTTTAATCATCACATGTTTTTCATAAATCAAGAATTAGAAACAAAGCAAAACTATCAAGGTGTTTCATTTTTGTCCGCCTTTACGCAAAAACACTTATTTACGATTCATCTTTCAATATAGTTCGTTAGAAATCGCAGGCACGAAACTTTTATTACATCATATTGTGCGTGATGGAGTTTTTCAGTACTGTTGAAACACTGGACACTCCAGACAGGTATGTAAGAACAAAATGCATTGCATGGCCGCTCCTTAGTAAGTGTTATACGACCGGTCTATATTCAACACAATGTTTACTGGGATAATAAGTAAAAATATTAAAACAAATATAATGATAAAACAAAATTGGACATATTACATTTCTTTTTGTTTTTGTATCGTCAATGACGTACTTCCTGTTTATGGATGTAAAGTTCGCTCGCTTTGTTTATATGTTAATGTAGGAAAAAGTGCTGTAATTAAGTTATTCGTTTGATTCTATGTTTACTATGGCAATATTCGGCTCTCGAGTAACAGTTTTGCAGACTCGTTACCGCCTAAATAGTTACCCTCGAACCGGACATTGAACACCTGTACCTACAATCAATGTAAGAATTTTTCTAAAAATGGCATCATTCTGGTGAAAGGAAATCATAGTTTACACGTGTCATAAAAGGACTAGCGCTAAATTAGACGTACACACGCTAACGTCATTTATTGCAAATGTTTTGCAAATTTCGTCATAGCTTTAAGGTAAGTATGATGCTGTTAAACTTAAACGAACAGAGTAATATGAGTAAGAAAATTACCCACACATATAATCATAAAACTGTCACAGAAACCATTCATTTCTCCTTTTGCAATTTCGGCATTCCCGGTTTAATGGAAAGCTATTTTACATCATTCTAATGAATGCCAAAATGCCTTACAAGAATTATTATACATAATTACTTTGAAACTGTCGTGTTCGTTATGACGCCGCTACCTTAAGACGTTTATCATAAAAAAAACATATCTATTATGAAGTCTGCGTTTTGTAGATGAAATAATCTCTGACTGATCTTACGTCTTTTCCTATAGTTGTTTGATTATAGAGTAAATTAGGTATCCTTAGTCGTGTAGCAAAATTTTCCAGCTTTATTTATCTTATTATTACCGTAAAAAATTCTCTAATTATATTGCTCCAGGTGTGACATTTACATTAGAATTTCCTGTTTGTTTCCTAGCGCGCGTCATCAAATCTAATCACAGTTAATAATTTAAATATGACAAATAATGCTTCGGATGTATTTTAAGTAAATATAAACGGAAGCAAGGTAGAATCAAAGTCTAATGAGCGCAAACCATTACTGTAAAGGTCATCGCGTGCCTACAGTTTCTTATACGGTACGCCAAATGAACCTTAGATATTTTTTCAAAGGTGTGTTACCATATCGTGTTCATTGTTTGTTCGTTCCTCTCGGAAGCCAATTAGTTTAATAACAAAAAATACTTTTTAATCATTTTAGAAAAAAAATATGTTTATTTAAAAAAAAAAAACTAACAACTTTTCATCATATTGAATGGCTCAAATATATGAATCAAACATTAATACCTGGAAAGAATCTCTACGATCAATATAAACTGTCTGTCTTCATATACACTGTTTATCTATTTCATAAATACCATACATTCTATCCCAAACTGATTATTTAAAGACGGAATGGGATCTCTTAAAAGTCTATGAACGGATGACGATCAATCGGACATGATTACATTAAGGTAGTATGCGCCCTTTCTAGAGATTTTTAAAATATCGTCGGATTCTACTCAAATCTGGATTAAATACATGTCACACAACTGCCGTTGCGTAAATATAGTTTTTATTTTATTTTGACGTCGGTAACATAGCAACATAGTGACGTCAAAGCGCCATCTGCCGGCTCTTACTGAAATCGGTGTGTTTCAGTGTTTTTCCGTTGTATCTTTCTTAATAGTGCATCAAAATTTAAAATTCAAACTACACTGTGATCGCGAAGAAAATATCTATGAAAACATTACTATATATTTGTCGTTAATTCTCCGAGTGTGTGTAAATCAGCAAAAATGCAACGTCAAAACGTTATAAACGTACCTTTTTTAACGCACTGTTGCATCTTTGACTGCGTATAACGAAAAAACGACGCGGTATTTTTTTTTTAGAAATTTGCTGTGAATTACTCTATCATTACTGCACTAAATGGATTAATAAAAAAACATACCTTCTCGATTTAGATTTTTCAGCATTCAGCTCGATATGAAACGCGATGCATTGTATGTGTAACGTCAAATATTTATCATGTCACTTTGCAGTGATTCATATCAGTTTAATTTCTTAAAATTTCGATATCCAAACACTAAAAGAAATGTTTAAAATGAAAACTTATAAAAACTGTTCAATTGTGTTGGGTATAAACCAATGAAAACAACACACATACACTTCAATTTACGGACATTTCATTGTCGTTGTAATATTTTTTAGAAAAAAAAAGAAAAAAAAAAAGAAACAAACAAAAAACAGCAATTATCTACTACAACCAGCTATTCTTGAAGCTGTTCATTTAGTAGTCCCATTGGAATAATTTTTATTCACTACAAAAATATGTTTGTTACCATGACAATTTCGACAACGGTCTGTTGTCTCACTCAAATGTATCATATACTACGAATATCGGCTATCTTCGGCCTTGTCCGTCAGTTTCCGTAATATGATCTATCTAAGGAAGACAACAGACCATTGTCAATACAGTGATGGTAACAAACATATTTTAGAAGTTAAAAAAGAACTTTATTCCAATAATACCAGCAATTTCTATTTGTCATCGTTGCATAACGTTCATTATAAATTATACCATTGCAGATATTCTCTAGGCTTTGGAATCTAATTAGAATACTCCCTCCGAAGAACACACTTTTGACACAGAACACTTTTCCGATTATCTTTGGGTCAAAATCCACGTAATTTTACACTACATTTTAACAGACAAGTGATATATGAAGACGTTGGGCAAATATCTAGTTCTCCAGTATTTGTTGTTTAAAATGTTTGTCGTTTTAGAAAAATGATATGAGCCGCGCCATGAGAAAACCAACATAGTGGCTTTGCGACCAGCATGGATCCAGACCAGCCTGCGCATCAGCGCAGTTTGGTCAGGATCCGTGCTGTTCGCTTTCAAAGCCTACTGCAATTAGAGAAACCGTAAGCGAACAGCATTGATCCTGACCAGACTGCGCGGATGCGCACGCTGGTCTGGATCCATGCTGGTCCCAAAGCCACTATGTTGATTTTCACATGGCGTTGCTCATATATCATTTCTTCTTCCATTTTATAAAAGAGCTCATCAATAATATCTTAGATGTAATTTGCATATGCTCGTTTACATTTGATAACTTGAAATGCTATTTTTTTGGCAAATTCTCCAAAAGGGTTTTAAAACTAAAACGCTGTATGTCCTTTCGGTTGTCTTTTATTGATGTTGAAAGTGGTGCATTTATTCGTAATGTGACAATCTGTTGATTACGAGGTATTCATACAGTTAAAGGATTTCCAAACTTAATACAAAAATTGGCAACATCTTACCGGCGAACATTAGCATGGTCATTGTTTAGTTAAATTTATATATAATGTTATAGCACAGTTGTTCTGGCCTTAATATGTACGCAAAAATCGGAAAGATAGAAATATCAGGATTTTTATTACTTTCAATACATTAGCTATTGCTTTAAAAATGTTAAAAACGTCACAAAATTCGCATACTTGCAAAAAAGACGATTTCAAAATGGCTGGCCTAATCAAAAGTCTTGATTTTTTCCAACTAAGGAGCGTTGCACATTCCACTACCTCTCATGGCCATATTCAGTCGAACCGAAGATGCTATTCTGTTTCTTTGTTGCATTTTATGCTTTCAATGGATCTTTTCACAGTTTTTGTATGTAAAGTGTCTTATCAGCACTGAACTAAAGTTTATAAAGGACTTGAAAGTTAATATCGTAATATATCTAGATCCTCTCTAGCCCTATTACAAAACCTGTCTTGGGCGAAAGAAATTGTTTGCTTCTATTGCACTTTGTATGGACGCCTCAAGCATATACTTCCCTGACCTATATTCGACAAATATGTTTGTTATTAGACTGATGCGCTTTGCTTATTGCCAAATGCTGAATGACTAGTATTCAAGTCTAAATGCCAATAACTTAAAGCTAAACGCTACATACCAAATTGTAAATGCCATAATATGCATGATGCTAAATGCCAAATGCTATATTTCAAACAGCTAATGCTTATTGCTATTACGATTTCCGTACGGTTTTAAAAAAATCGTACGAGTCCACCAATTTTAGAAACCTTACGGTCTCTGTACAATCGTAGCGTCTGGTCACAGTACCTACGGGCCACGTACGATCTTCAGAGGATGCAATCGTATGATATCTGTACGGACATCGCAGACAAGTCGTGCGGAGCTCGCAAGGAGCCCGGCCGTACCTCGTACGGTGCAACTGGGTTCGTACGGCGCTTGCACGGCACTCGTACGGTGTCCGCACGGTGTCACTGCGACAAGAATAAACTAGTTTGGAGACGTCTGAAAAACATGTCCATTTGTAGCCACTCAGCTGATCATAACGCCCAGCGAACCCCGTGCAGACATCGCACGTTCTCCGCACGGTTTCCTTAATATCGTACGGACATAGAACGTTGACCGTGCGAGTCCCCTTTGATAGTCGTGCGAGCATCATCAAGCCTCGAAGTTTTCCAAATCCGCACGACGCCCGTACGAGCTCTTCCGGGGTCCGTGCGGTTCCCATACGGGGCTCTTGCGAGCTGCTCCCAACTTCGAAAATCTCCGATCTCGTAAAGAACTCGGGAGCACGGTGAAACATTTTCACTGAGTTTTCGAGTCCCTTACGAGTTCATAAAATACGTATGGCGCTCGTACGAGTCAACGATGTTCGTACGGACCCCGTACGAGTATGCCAAAATACGACTGAAAACCTACTCGTACGGAGCTCGTAGCGTTCTTGTAACCAGGGGGGTATTAATAAGGATACATGCATCCACTGATATATGGATGAAAACTTAGCAATGAGCATTCGGCAGTTACTATTTTTCACACTTCGCATATAATCATTAGCATCTAACCTTTGACAATTACCGTTTGACAGGCAATATTTGACATTAAACATTTGACAAATATCATCTTGCATTAAATATATGCCATTTAGCATTTGACAATTAACATGGTGCACTAGCCTTACATAATTAATACACTGCGAATAATATGCAGTATATAACTCATTTTTCACTTTAATGTTAGACTTACAACATCTGTTGAGATCAAGTAATCTGTAATAAAGTCTATTTCTATCTTCATAATGACACTGATAATTTCTAAGAAAATCCATTTCTCTCTAGGCTTATCTTTCAGAGATAAGAATTTTTGTTCACAACGTGCTATTTGAGTGGATTTGATAGAAGAGATATTCATTTTAAAGGGCTCTAACGACTGATGCCAGTCTATTTTAATATCTGAATACTTATAAGGTAAACGTTTCTACTAATTTAGCATTATTTCAGCTGAGAACTAGCTTAATCATCTTTTCTTATTAGACAAACAGTAATATAAACATCGATTGATTACATTCGATTGCCTTCTTATTGATGTTACGACTTTAGACGCTCTATTGAGTCGTTATCTCTGGTACAGACACATATTACTGCAATTTCTTCTCATCAAGTGACATTTATCCTCAGTAAGCATTGACAGGTGTTGCGGGATCAACCGGGACAGACACGTATTACTGTAATTACTTTACATAACGTGCCAATAATCCTTGATAAGCAATAGCAGGTGTTTAGGAGTTATGAGAAAATCAAGTTGAGTTATTGCAAATAAATACTTGAAATTTAATCTTCAAATAGTTGAACTAAAAGTTAAAATGCTAGCAATCGCAATGACAAATACAACATAAAAGGTTCAGTATAATTTCAATGGCCATAGTTGTTTTTCTTAAACGTGCGTTCATTGTGATTTAACAGATACATATTCATCTAAAAAGACATCAAAATAATTACTCCGATTCAGACTGATCTTGTGCATTACTGTAAAAATGTGTTCATAAGTATGAACACCTTCATGGGTGGAGTAAGCCTCATTCACAAACACATGTTTTAGCTATGGAAACACACTAATACTTATGTTCAAGCAGTTGTTTCCAAATGTTTTTAAATGTTTTGCGTATATCAAAGAAGACGAGGCTTAATTATAGAAATAACATAATTACGTTCAAAAAGATATAATTGAATGATTATACAAAGATTTAGAATTTTCTGTCTGCATCTAACCTGATAAATTTAAAACTAATATAAGAAATAATGTTATCATTATTTCCGATACGGAACTCATTCGTCATTTTACAAACCTCAAAATACTGAATTGTTGTCATGTAAATCAATAAACAGGGTCGTCTCCACGATTTTACTTTATAGAAATGATATATAATTGTTATGTCCAAAAGACCTTGTCTTAATATTCAAGTGTAATTCTTTATTATTATACCTCACTTTTGTCTACTTTGTCTAATAGTAAAATCCTATTACCCGAAAAAGAGATATTTTGTCTATCAGAAACATTCTCAACCTGTTTGACACGTGACCTAGCGAAAGTGACTGTCAGGTCATGTGATCGCGCTGATATTTTGAATGTCATATAAGGGCAAATAACTGCTTCAATTTTTTTGGCCAAATGAGTGCCTCCCTCGTACACAATATCATATTGTAATTACGTCACTATTCAATGTGTACACAGGTGATTACCGCGTAAAGATCAATCTGTTATATTGAATGAATTGAAAACTTTTTAAAAACGTTTCATTTGCTTAATTTTATTCGGTATAATAAAATAAATATCATATGACAGCGTGTGCGATATTGATATTGTCAACCCTCGAAACAGAATGTCACCACTCGGCTTTCGCCTCGGGTGGCATTCTGCGCTCGGGTTGAAAACATCAGTGTCACACACGCTGCCATATGATATTTATATAATGTCTTGTTTACTAGAAAACAAAGAAATTGAAACACTTCTTACTTCCTTCTTCGCGCACAATAGAATGTTTAATACTTTGTATTTCAACTGAAAATGATAAAGACTGTTTTTTTTTCTTTGGTAATCGTTTTACTCGTGCAGCTTACATTGTACGTACATCTCTTAAAAAGGCAAAACCTGAGAGGTTAATCTAAGTACTTAATTAATAAGATCATGACTTTCTTCTTCATAGTAACTGCCGCCTGCCGCGCGTTGAGCATTGAGATAGGGTTATCACTTAAACTGCATGCATAATTTGGCTTGCTTCTCATCAAAGTGGGACATTGGGATTTAGAGATTCTTCACTCTTCTTTAACTCTGAAGGTGAACAAAGTTCATTATAGAACAACTGAAGCATTGCTGATTAAAAGACATTAAAAGATCCAGCTTTTGAAAAAAAGACACATTTGCAAATTGGAAAAGAATGTTCATTGACATTTAATCCCATCTAAATTTAAGTTATTAGATACTTCTTGTTAATAATTTGTTTGCAAAATAATTGAAGCAAAAAACAACGAGTCGTACATTTATCTTTTTTCTAAAGTATAACACCTCCACAAAGTAACGTAGTTGTTAAATATTGCATTACTAAAAAATATATTTGGTGTCATACATGTACTATGAAGTTTATACTTATGCGTTAAGCTAGTAGAATTCTCGAATTTCTTACAAAATACATTTGTATAATGTATGAATAAAATCATAAAAAGCGAGGTTCTACCGAGCATTTTATCAATTTTATTCAACAAGTTTAATAACTTCAATGTGGAAAGTCACAAATGTAATATTCTTTTTATCACATGTGAGCTTTTCAAGTCGAAACATCAAAATTTCTTTTACTGTATAAACAAGTCAATTTGACCAAGTATCCAATAGTATAAAGGACGTCGAAGTCAAAGCTTCATTACACTAGTGTATTATTCATATTTATGTAATGGCTTTATTACACTCCCGCGACGTCAAACATGTGATAAAAAAAAACAGATTAGCTGCTTCATCATAAACTGTCCAACGATATTCTTTTAGAAAGTAGCTTGCTTTTCAATTATATAAGTTTTGATATTAAACTCTGTAACATCTTTTAACGTATAATACAATATTTGCTTTCCGTTTAGCGCCGTTTTTCAACAGTATTTCAGTTTTGTAACGGCGGGCAGCTAACCTACCTAGTGTTTATTGAGTATGTACCATTACAAACCTGTTCTCCGCAAGTAACTGTTTACTTCTCACATGAATCAGAGGTGGGGGCGATTAATTTCAAGCACAAGTCTTTTACCAGATCGTCACATAGAACATACGCCCCGCCAGGGGATCGAACGCACGACCCTACGATTTGTAGATTTTCGCTCTCCATATGGAGAGAAGCGGCCAGGCATGTGTAATACATAGTTTAATATTGAAATACATGTAAATATAAATATTCTTTCACAAGTCAATATTCATTTTCCAGTTTCAGTTCTTCATATTGTCAATAATCAAAATGTTATTAATAATAATGTATAAAATTACTATTCGTAGTTATTTCATACCTAAGATTTAACGTTGACAATAATGATGTTTCAAAATACTTCAAATGCCTGTGTTCGTTTAATATATATACTAAATCATTGTCATATATAATTATTAAACAACAAGGACGAATATCCAATAGAAATAATGTTTTGATCGCCTTTATTGCCTTTGTTCTAGTAGAACATATTGAAAGTCCTATTACGTCTGATTAAACACTTCGGTTCCCTTCGATGCCTCGAGCGAATAATACGGTGACATTTCTTGGACACAGTTTCATCGTGCGGATAGTATAATTTGATATGATTTTGAGAAGCTTTAATTGTTTCGTGTGGTAGAGCAAAATATATTGAGAAAATGGTGCGAAAATGTGAGGTTTGAACCGTGTAGACCATACGGAATCTAGATGCATTTTGTTTCACAAATCAATCTAGGCGTCTTTGTAATAACTTTGATGTTTATTAAATTTGAGTAAAATTTGATTTGTATATTTTCACTCTTGCGAACAGAGTTTAGAAATCATGTAAATTCTAAGCAGGATTTTTATGTTCTGGTAAATATTTTCAAATTTACACACTTTAAGTATTAAAGTGCACTTATATTTGACCAAAGCAAATTCATTTTCACGTAAATATACAATAGCTATAAAATGAATATTTGTCAATTGAAATATCATATCATATGAAATAAAAGATTTAATACTACCATACCACACCATGCCATGCCATGCCATGCCATGCCATGCGATACGATACGATACGATACGATACTATGACATGGCATGGCATGGCATTGCATGCGATGCGATGCGATTCGATACGGTACGATACAATATATTCTAAAAACACAAAACTGTCTTCCGTCAAGAAACATGTACTGTTAAAATGACAACTTTGTAAACTTCCAATTTACCATGTGTTAAAAAAATATAGTTTACGAAATTTCGTATCAAAATTTATCAAATAGACGTTTTTCCTTCACAATGTATTATACACAGTACATGTAGAAACAGAACGGCAATAAAATATATTCAAGTAAAACCCTGTACTTCCTTTCTCATCTGTACAGTGTAATACAGGCTGATTATTACTTTAAACAACATTTCTCAAAAGTTCTATAATATGGTAAAAGGTCCAGGACACCACTTTTTACTGTTAACAGTAAATTTGATTACAATCGTAAGTGATTTATGTTCGCTATTTATGTTCATGAATAACACATGATTTCAAAACTGCTGTGTAATTGATTAGATTATTGCTAACTTAAGGGAAATCATTATTTACATGTAATGCCTAACATGACCTGATGTTCCTATATGCAATGTATGTTACAGTACCATTATTTTCTGTGAAAATTTATTGCAAACATTGGTATCATATAATATATTTCGCAAGGGAAAGGTGTCATATTGCATGTTGCTATTACAGTCAATGAGCAGGGATAACATCCCCGCCGATGTTAATGTTACTAAACACTTAAATATTAAAGATTGATCAAGATCTTCTCCTCTCGAATTGTATATTATAAAACAATGTATTTTGTGGTCGATGCATATATACGTCTTGTACATCGATTAGTATTTCGAAATACTAGTTTATCGTTCACATTAGAACATGTACATTTTTTGTAAAAAATGCATAAATCAACTTACAGATTCTTCAGGACATTTTAATCCGGTACGGGCATCGTTTTCCTTCTTCCTACTAACCAAATATGACTTGCACAATCTCTGTAGATGCATTCCCGATTATTATCATTATCATTATAGACACCAAAACAAGTGGTAAACATTTTACTGTGAATATCAACAACAATATATGTAAAATATTTTACGATTCGGACCAGCCCTCAAGCAATGATAAACTTGATAAACGGTTTTTGTTGTTATTGTTTTTTAGGATTGGAAACTAATAGGCTTTTCAGTATAGAAGAATTAAAAATAAAAACACAACAGAATTTGGTACTAATTATAGTTTCCATTCCTTTATTTTGTATTATATAAAAGAATGAGCTGCCATGTATTTCGGGCAGTTTGTCATTAAACCTTCAATATTTAAGGATCTTTGGTTGTTTTATGTATTTTGATTACGTTTGGGCAGTGCTTGTTGATTTTTGTGACAAGGTTTTTTTTATTTTTTTTTTTCAAATTGCTCCTCGCCCGCTCCAAAAATAGGTAAAATCCATATAAAAATATTTTTATTTTTATTTTGCTCGCCCGCTCATAATTTGTTTAAAAAAACCCCAATGGCCAAGAAATTAATTTGGTGTGGCCTAGGGTAAAGTAAAAAGCGTAATTCGTTATTCTATTGTCTGCGTTTACCTCATCTAAACCTACAAATGGCGAAAATTAGATATGGTTGATACGTGATAACATTAATAGGACTTTCTGGTTTAAGTATAAGTAGTGTGTACACTGAAAGATGCATTAGTTGAAATATTGCCTTCCTGGCGTAATAATAGCTTATAATGACAGCCATTCCTCTGTATAGACAGATCGTACACATACCTCCTCATTAGATTATTTACGCGTTCATACACAGGTCGTTCTTTACTCGATGCTCGAAGTGTTGTTTCCTCATTGTCCAAATACAACAGCTGAAACCCTAAGTAAATTAGAAGAATTATAATGGACACAACTGCTCCTCATTGTCAAACTTTCTATGATCTAACGCATCGAAATTTGTAATAAATAATGAAGTGTAAGCTAAAACATTCAAATGGTTGGTTATCAGCTCAATCGGAAGACCGGTATAGGTATAACAAGCACAACTTCGAATCAATGAGTATTTTTAACTAGTTGTGATGACATTGTAAGAGCAACTCAACTTGAATTTCTGATAACTCCACGACATCTGCTATTGCTTATTAAGGATTAATGGCACGTGATGTAAAGGTATTACAGTAATATGTGTCTGTTCCGATTAATCCCGCAACATCTGCTACTGCTTACTGAGTATATATGTCTCTTGATGAGAAGAAATTACAGTAATATGTGTTTGTACCGGAAAGAACGGCCTAATAGAGATAAGGATTTACATCAAGAAGAATGTGATATTTAAGCAATAACGTTCTACTGGTAATGGAATCATGTGGCTGAACTGTTAACATTTAATTGTTAAGAAAAAAAATCAACAGAAACAATCTTTTGTAAGAAAGGCCAGTTATTTTTATCATAACACGGACAGGTTCATCCACTAATATATGCAGCTCTTTAATTGATTGAGCTCTTAGCATCTAACCTTTGACAATTACTGTTTGATATTAAGCATTCGGCAAATATCATTTTGCATGAAATATATGGCATTTAGCATTTGGCAATTAACATGACGCACTAGCCTTACATAGTTAATGCACTAATAATAAAATGCAGTACATAATTCAGTTTTCACATTAATGTTAGACTTACAAGGTCTGTTGAGATCAAGTAAGCTGTAATAAAGTTTATTTCTTTCTTCATAATGACACTGATAATTTTTAAGACAATCCATTTCTCTCTAGGCTCATCTTTCAGAGATAAGAGATATTGTAATTTTTTTCAGAAAGTGTTATTTGAGTGGATTTAATAGCAGAGATAATTATTTTAAAGGTGCCAGACTACCTTAATGTCTGAAAACTTTAATAAGGTAAAAGCTTTTACTAATTTGGCACCAGCTCTAGCATGATTTCAGCTTAGAACTAGAAAAGTTTATCTTTTCCTTTTAGACCAACAATTGATCACATTCGATTACCTTCTTCTTGATGTAAAGTTTAATCTCTATTGAGTCGGTCTTTCCGATACAGACAAATATTACTGCAATTTCTTCTCATCAAGTGACATTTATCCTCAGTAAGCAGTGGAAGGTGTTGCCGGATTTTCCGGAACAGACACATAATTACTGTAATTACTTTATATCACGTGCCACTAATCCTTGATAACCAATAACAGGTGCCGAGGAGTTATCAGAAATTCAAGTTGAGTTACTGCAAATAAATACTTAAAATTTAATCTTTAAATAGTTAAAACGCTAGAAATCGCTATGACAAATACAACAGACAAGTTTCGATATAATGGCCATAGTTGTTTTTCTTACACTTGCGTTCATTCAGATTTTAATATATACATATTCATTTACAAAGACATCAATATACTTATACTGATCATAACTGATCTTGTGCATTACTGTAACAATTTGTTCATAAGTATGAACACCTGCCGCCTGGGTGAAGTAAACAAATGCATTTGTTAGTTATGGAAACACACTTAGTCTAATACTTCTGTTCAAGCAGTTGTTTCCATTTAATTGTTTTGTGTATATCAAAAAAAAATGTTTAACTATAGGAATAGCGTCCTTACGATCAGAAAGATATAATTGAATGATTATATAAAAAATATAATTTTCTATTTGAATATAACCTGATAATATTTAAAAAATAATATATACGGAAACATTATTAATTCAGATACGGAACTGTTGTCATGTAAACCAATAAACAGGGTCGTCTCCACGATTTTACTTTATAGAAATTATATATAATAAATTATTGCTATGTCCAAAAGACATGGTCTTAACATTTAAGTGTCCTTTTTTTAATGTATTGTTTACTAGAAAACTGAGAAATTGAAACGTTTCGTACTTCCATTATCGCGCATAATAAAATGTGTTATACTTTGTATTTCAACTGAAAATGATAAAGAAGTTTTTCGTTGGTAATCGATTTACTCGACATGCAGCTTACATCTCTTAAAAAGACAAAACCTGAGAGGTTAATGTAAGTACTTAATCAGTAAGATCATGACTTTCCTCTTCGTAGTAACTATAGGCTTCTCTAATGATCCTGCCGCGGGTGGTAAGATATATCACTTAAACAGTATACATGTATGCATAATATGGCTTCGTTCTTATGCGAAACAATATATCACTCAGGCCTACGGCCTTCTTGATATATTCTTACGCATAAGAACTCAAAACTTGGGTTATTCTACGATAAACCACGTTTGGGAGCTTATTATTTCTTAAACTTCTCATCCAGTTGGGACATTGGAATTTAGAGATTCTTCACTTGATAAGATCTCTTTAACTATGAAGGTAAGCAAAGTTCACTATAGAACAATTGAAGCATTGCGGATAAAAAATATAAAAATCCAGCTTTTGTCACATTTGCAAATTGTGAAAGAATGTTCATTGACCTTTAATCAGATCTAAAATTAGTTTATTAGAGACTTCTTGTGAATAATTTGTTTGCAAAATAATTAAAGCAAAAAGCAACGAGTCGTACATCTATCTATTTTCTAAAGTATATTGACATCTCCACAAAGTAACGCAGGTGTTAAATATTGCATTACTGCAAACAATGTTTAAAAACAGTATTCTGCACAACAGAAATCTGAGACGGCCATTTCGTATGTTAATTTTTTGAATTTGTTTTGGGTAATTTTGATTGAATACAAAACGTACGTTCCACTGACTTATGACATTTCAGGTATCCTATTGACAATTTGATTATTGCAACTAAAATAACCAGTTCGCCAGTTTAAAGCAGGAACTTGGGTCAATGATTGCAATTCATTGTGCATTTTTGCTGTGAGTTATTACAAGAAAGGGATCAGGTAACGTCTGTTGCTAAATTAAGAAGAAGGTAATAGGCGCCATTTGTTTGCAGTAAGTACATAATTATATACATGTAGCTTTCAATGAATGAGGTACACATATCTACCGACATTATGCTGTATGGAACGGGCATATATTTGGTGCTTATACTTGCGTATTAAGCTAGTAGCATTCTCGAATTTCTTACAAAGTACATTAAATTTTTTATTATGTGCGAGAACAATAAAAACATATGAGCCGTGCCATGAGAAAACCAACATTGTGGGTTTGCGACCAGCATGGATCCAGACCAGCCTGCGCATCCGCGCAGTCTGGTCAGGCGCCATGCTGTTCGCTTTTAAAGCCTATTTGAATTGGAGAAACTGTTAGCGAACAGCATTGAGCCTGACCGGTCTGGATCCATGCTGGTCGCATACCCACTATGTTGGTTTTCCCATGGCATGGCTCAATTATAATACTTTGTTCGAAAATAGAAAAACATGCTTACATAATTTCGTATCTACATACAAGCTGCTCGTCATTAACTGTTCAACCATATTCCTTTTGAACATAGCTTGCTTTTCAATTATTTAAGATTTGATAATTAAACTAACATTTTTTTCCGTATAATACTCTAGTTGTTTTGGGTTTAGCTTTGTTTTTACAACAGTATTTCAGTTATGTAACGGCGGGCATCTAACCTAACCAATGTTCCTGGATTTTGTACCAGTACAAACCTGTTATACGCAAGTAACTGTTAACTTCCAACATGAATCAGAGGTCGGGGCGAATGATTTCAGGCACAATGTCTTTTACCAAATCGTCATATAGAACATACGCCCCGCCCGGGGATCGAACGGACGACCCCACAATCTGTAATTTTCGCTCTCTACAGGGAGATAAGCGGCCGGGCACGTATAATAGGTTAATATTATGAAATACATGTAAATGTTTAAATAGTCTTTCTCAAGTCAATCTAATTTTCTAGTTTCAGTCTTTCATATTGCCTATGACCAAAACAAAGCTGTTAATAAGAATGTATAAAATTACTATTCATAGATATTTCATACCTAAAATTTAACGTTGACAATGATAATATTTCAAAATACTTCAAATACCTTTTTTCGTTTAATTCATATTAAATAAAATGTTATTAAACAACAAGGACGAATATCCAATCAAAATACTGTTCTGACCGCCTTTATTGCCTTTGTTCTAGTAGAACATATATCACGTCTGACTGAACACCGGTTCCCATGGATGCCTCCAACAGCTAATTCGGTGGCGTTTCTTAGACGCAATTTAATCTTGCAGATAAGTGTATACTTTGATAATAGTATATCTATTCCTTTATTTTGTTTCATGTAAATGAATGACCTTTTTCGGCGACGCCGTCTAAATTCGTTTTCGTTACCTATGCCACGTGACTTCAGTTAGCAAATCAAACTACTTGATAACCCATTATAGATAATTTATCAAAATGGAAGATTTATGCAACCCTGATTGGACGAGAGTGTCAGTTTCTTTCACTCTGTTGATTGTGCTACGCTGAGTGAAATGTAGACAAAGAGTTTATCCTAAACGACGCTGTTCACAGTTTAAAAGCTAACTTTGGCTCAGTATATTTAGCAAGAATATTGATATATCTCAAAATGATAAGTAAGTTTAATAAATATGATAAAAACCTGTTCAAATACCAACATATATCAAATTAAAGAAAGAGCTGAATACGGTCTGCGTATCACATGAATCAGGGTGTGATAAGAGTCTTTTATGTAGAGAAGTGCTTTTTAAAAGATTTTCCTTGTTACAATTGTCGTCTGTATATGAAAAAGTTTCTTGCTTTTGTGACTTATTCAATTTGCATATTAAAATGAGTACTTGTTTGCTTTGATATATTTGTTATGAATTATCTAACTGATTTGTTATATATGAATATCTTTCTTTAGTATGGTATGCAAATATTGAACTCAGTTGAAATCTGTTTTATTATATATATGCTATATAATGACTGAATCTCATTACACTGAAATGAAGGTACGCTGCATACAGTTTATCTATGTGATATGACTACGGTCAAACTTTGCTTATGAAACAGAAATATTGAAATAATTACAATTGTATGTTTTGCCTGACCTTCACTTTTTTATAGGTGTGACGTCATTGTCCAAAGATTCATGAATAGCGAATATGCATTTGTTAAAGCGGGATCAGTTGGCCATATTTTAGAAATAAATAAAAATAAAAAATAAAAAAATCCTTTAGTTGATTTTTTCTCATGTATTCTAATCAGACTTGATTGGTAGCATCTTTATTAGGCCCGCAGCCAACTTTGTTCAGCTGGGACATTTAACCCCTTTTAGGGGCTTCTAGAGCTAAAACTAGGAATGCCTTTATACAGCGACTCATGAACAGCTTGGTGGATCTTTGTCATACTTGGTCTGGAGCATCATTATAAAGTCCTCTTCCAAATTAATTTATAAAGGAACTTGGGCCCTATTAGGGACCACTATAGCTAAAAGTAGATATGCCTTTCTTCGCATTAACCACTAAAATGTAATGGATTTTTATCAAACTCGATGTGTAACAATATCCGTAAGGTCTCTAGCTATTTTGTTACAAATGGGGGTAGGGACCAATTTAGCTAAAAATATAAACACGTTTAATGACCTATTCTCATGAACGGCTTCATGAATCTTCATCAAACTACTGCTGTAATTATTCGTCTAAGGATAAACGAAACAAAATTGCAACCCTACGAAACCTTTGCGAAAAATTAAAAGAGAACCATTTAAATTGTTAAAGTGTGGTGTTTAGTTTTGCAAACTGTTAGATGAAAGATGAATGTTAGATGAAAAATTCATAAACTTCTTTCCTTATTACAATTCGCCGACCATCATTTTTAAAGATATTTCTTGTATATTTTATTTTTCATTTCATGCTGTGTACACGCTCGTGGAAAGTATTCAAGGTGAGCATGTTATTTTATTTGCTTGTTTTGTTTCTGTTTGGTTTAACGTCACACTGACATAATTACAAGTCAAATGGTGACTTGCCAGCTTTTCATGGTGGAGAAAGACCCACGGTGTCCTTCCATGCATTATGCAATCTGTTGTATTCAGAATGTCTGGAGATTAGAATTAATGCAATCCCGTTATGAACGTCTGGTTGGCAAGGAAACGGGAATGTGTCGCACGTTTGTTTAATTATTCTGCAGGCGAGGATTTTGCAAAATAACTTAATTGGAATATAATTGAATCTGAAAATGTATTATATCAAAAAGCATTTTAATGCTACAGCGTTTACATATACAATTTTTATACAAAAATATGTTATTTTTAGAAGCTTAGGACGTGAGTATTTATTGAAAACTTTGAAAACGGTTAATTAAAAATGGACACAATTTATCTTTTTCACTTGCTTTCAATGTTCAATGTTCAATGTTTCAGTGTAAAAGTAAGTAGCATGTTAGTTTTTGTGATTGTTTGTTCCAAAGAATTTCTACATTATACCTTACCTTGGTGTTATCTGCACATGTGGAATGATAACTGAGTATAATATTTAAAACTGTAATTAAGTAAAATGTAGAATAAACAAATATTTTGTATTTATGATAAACTAGTCTAATAGTCATGGCTGTAATGTATCTTTACCGAGCGATGTAAATGCAAACTTACAAGATATCAAAATATACCAAACATTTCTTTGTTTACTAATATCTGTCGTTTGGTATTTCGGAATCAATTTGATTAATATTATGAATATATGGAATATTTCTGTTTCAAGACAAACGTAATAAAAGACGTTTGAATATCTGCAGGCTCGGCATCACCAACCGTTTTTGTAAGATGTATAAACACCTCTTTTCTATGCCTTGTTTTGCTATATAAAACGTGGTATTTTACATTTAATTTTTGCAGTTGAAGTAAAATGATTCGTAAAAGGTGTATCTATTTGTCTACACTGTGTTATTTGTCTGGGACCAAATAATTTCTTATTAAAACAGAAGGAAAATGAAGAAAATGAACAACAGTAATCATAGACTGCTAGCAACTTTTATTATCTAAAAACAGCAGCTGAATGAGGGAGATCAGACATTTTATGGGAATCTTTGTTCACTTATTAATATTTATGGTCCAAATGTGTTTCCTTATTAGATGATATTATATTTAGCTGATGCATAACTTTTGTTTAAGATTCTTGCGATCCTATGAGCATTCGAGAGATCACAACATTGGATTTGTTGCGACTGTTTGCATACGCAAATCGTGGATTTTCCCTGACGTTGCCCGTGGAAAGCATGGGCTGTGATACGAAGTAAGGACCTATGCTATTCAAACTGACGCCATTAGTTGACAATTGCATCATTTCAGAGATCTGTTACGCTAGGAGTATCAGACATAGGCTCGAATGAATCAATATGAATCAAATAAGAACACAAAACTATAAAATCTCTCGATTTTATACTAGTCTGTTCAAGAGAGGTATCGAAACATGCAATACCCTTCATGCCCCCTAGCAGCGGCCCATGCGGAATTCTATTATTATTGTTACACAGAATGATCATCTTTATCACAAAGGACCATATAATAAAACAAAACTGAGTTTATAGTATTCATTAATACTCTTACTGAATTTTGGGGGAAGGTTTTCAGCAGACGCCCATGTTTTGTAGAAGGATTAATGTAACGTACATCTTGTTGTGCAGTTATTGAATCGCAACAACATGGCATGACAGTATAATGCAAACCGAAATGTTTTCATTTTGTAATAAACTTACAATTCGCTTAATGCTTCCATAGAGAAATGTAAATGTGTTGTATTTTTCAATATTCTGTTGGGACAGTACATTTTTTAAAAACTTTAATTAGGAAATTATAAAGCGTTGAAATGCATGTAAATGGCTATGTATTTCTTAAAATACATGACTTGTATTTATTACATTTAATATACACTTAAACGGCAATGGCGATACTGAAGTGGCTAATACCGTGGTTAAACCTATATTGCACGAAAGCAAAGCCCGAGTGCCAGTTTATGTTTTGTAGTCATTTCCGTTTAATGAGTTGTTTGTTATATACCCAAACACCAGAACAATTTCTCAATTGCTTGAATCAGTTAATCATATAAAATATCAACGATAACGGATTTTTATCGCAAAGACACTTGGTAAAATGATGTCAAAATGGCGTCACTCATCCATGGTGTGTCAGTAATCGGTTATAATGCCTGCTTCCGGTTGTTTGGCCTGGGATACAGGATTTTGTCCTATATAGTATAATTACTTATTATTGTAAGGTATATGATAACCAGAAGTGCATAGCCATGCGCATTTCAAATTTTTACATAAAAGAAATCAGATCAAGAAAATATAACTCTTTCTGGACATTTAGCGCATAAATGTATAAGTAAAAACGACGTATATGGCAATTTGCTCGATGTCACATGTGAAAGGTCATATTTTTAGCCAAGGAATGTAAAAACAAATTCATACAGAGAGTAACTTCAACTTTAAAAGAACGTCAATAACACAGGTAGGTTTTGAAATGTTTGATTTATTAAGTAATAAAATCAATCTATAAGCAGATTCATAGAGTAAAGAATGCAAAAAGGAACATAATTATAGAGTGGGTTTGGTTAGGTCTATTTATTAGAGGTAATGGAATGTGAAACACATCGGGCCTCTCTATCGGCTTTAGCGGAAATCTGCTATTACAGATAAACATTTAAATATACCCCAGGATTCCGATAACAAGTAGGAGAACAGTAACTTACGGCAGCAGCAACTTGCCTTCCTTCTTAATAATCAAACAAAGTGTACATTAAATACAAAAGCTGCTTTAAACTTCGTATGGAAACAAAATCCTATTGTCTCAAAGAGGGAAACTTCAAGCCTGCTTTGAAATTCGGAATGTGTTTCCAGACATATTGATCAGTACAGTCATCTATTCTATTCAACCATGCACCTATCGGCATTATTGCTTATGTTCTAGTACAATTTATTTGAAAGCGATTAAGTCTGGTCATTTGGACATCTTTGGAAAATAAATGTGTGACTTTTCATGGACAAAATATAATCTTGCAGATGAGAACCAATGGTTTTCAGACATGATATTTCTCAAATCGTGCATACAGTGTATGCTCAAACCGTGCTTAGTGCTCCAAATTAGGTTCAAAAAGTCATATTCAGTGCCGGTGAATGACATATTTGAACTAACTGTGCTCAATGAAAATTTCTGACAGTGTGTATAATAAATAGATATATTTGGTACAACTTATAATACATCTAATCTATGACATGCCACTAGCGAAAATACATGATAAACGTCAACAATTTTCTGTGACTGACATGCAACCATTGCTTATAATAACACAGTAAAGAGAATTATAAAAATCTAATTTCAACTGCGAGCTTTCGTACTGGTGGCATGAGCACAGGAAGACAAAAAATATATTGTTTTATGAAAAACAATATTAATTTTGCTATGATACATGTCTTGTATTAATATCATTTGATTCACAATCTGACTAAAGCACATCTCCAATTAACGCTACGCTTTGGATCTGAAGAAGTGCTATTGATAGCCTCATTCTGAATACCCTTCCGCTAGCCAATCAGAGCCTTACTTTCAAAATTTTTAAAGTGCAAGTATAGGTTGAAAAAAAACTATATTTAGCCTGGGTTTTTCATGTTCATGATTCTTATGACGATCACATCACGACTGCGCCCTCGTGTTTTGAGACGAAACATATGTCACGGTACGGACTTGGTCACGTAAGGTGTCAGGCAGCCGGTTAGCTCCTTCGGTAGAGCACTCGTCCAGTAAGCTAAGGGTCTCGGGTTCGAGCCTCGGACTGACTGCACATTTTTCTCACCCATTGACATTTTACGCTATTTTGATGGTTCAGCCAAATATTTGTTGAAATAAGTCGTCTGATTGGTCCAAATAAAAATAGATTTGCGAAATTAAAAATAGAAATACATGTGTGTATCGGAAATGTAATTATAATGAAAGATGAATGTGAATGGGTCATCCTCAGATCTTCGTTTAGAATATCAAGTACTTTTGTCAGATTGATTTAACTCACATGATAAAAGTTGATAAAAATTGAAAACAGATATCAAATAAAATTATCCCAGTCAAACATCTATCAGTTATCACATAATTCGAAATTAAGGTTAACATTATTTTTTTTTACCAAAGCCTGATCAAATATATGTAGCTATACAGAAAGATTATGTCAACATGATTGTCCTGAACAAATTGAAAACTTCAAAGATATACGGATTCCTGTTTCTGCCATCCACTTTTCGACCAGACAGATACGCGACAACTTGAAATTAATCATTGAATTTCAACTTGTCGCGCGATACCTTAAAGTCGAAACCTTGAAGTTCTTAACACGACAATTGTCTCAAAACTTTCAACTTCTCGGCCAAAAATTTACAACAAAACGTGGAAATTAAGAGTGCTAATTTCAACTTCTCACACTTAGATAGTACCTTGAAAAATCGAAATTTGATATGTGTCCAGCTTTTTATTATACTTTTTATTATTTATGAAGTCAAATTTTCTTTGGTCCAATGTCAAGTTTTAGGCTTGCTTAATACGTGCAGTGAGTGGGGGAGGGGTTGAAAGGTATTGCACATTTTTATATTGAACAGGCTCTACCGAATCAAGTATGCTTAATATATTGAGTTTAGTTGCGTTCTGTGCTTCAAAATGACCCCAATATGTTTCGTATTATATAAAAGTTTGCAGACTCTGAAAACGCTTACGCAGGACATACTAGTTTCTAAATTTCTTCATTTCTTATTATTTATGGTTATACAATCTTGCTTATCCAAACTTTGTTTCGTCAAGTCTTCACGAGTATGTCTTATCGAGGTGTTTGGTTCTCAGTTCTAGTACAATATAAGAAACTACGAAGACCTCAAATACAATATACTAGTATACCAAAAAACTTATATCTAAAAAAACTTTTGTTACATTATCTAGTTTCTAGTAAAATATTTTTGAGTACTTATATGAAGTTTTATACCAAACTGAATGCATTTAAGTGTCATTTATTGACTATTGCTATTAGTATAACTGCTTTTCTCTGGATTGATGTTTATTTCGACTGTTGAGATTTGCTTCGCTAAGTCATGTTATACATAACTTCATAAATATACAATAAATATTGATGTTTGAGTTTAACGTCACGCCAACACAATTATAGGTTATACGGCGGCGACTTTCATGCTTTTGATGTTGACAGAAGATTCTATGTACCCATCCGACCATTATTTCCTCACGGGCGGGCACATCGTAGGAACCGTCGATCCATCTGTAAGCCAGATCGAAATCTTCCTCACAAGAAATAATTCAAAGCCCCAAGCGACGTTTGAGACCACAGCGATGAAGGACAAGTTATTCGAATGTACAATACACAATCTCGAACGTATGTAATTTCTGTTTTCAGAATATGATCAAGAGAAAATGTGTACTAAATTACAGGAAACATCATCCTGTATTGTTATCCTACATCAAAGAGGAATTAATCTCATTAGATATTTAACTACGATTAGGGTTATACTATTATAATGGTAAATAATTCAAATCAGTCAAATTAAGGAATATCATGGTCATATAATTATAACTGTTTATTTCCTATTTAGAATTTCTGGGATTTTCAACAGGAGATTTATACGCTTACATGTTTACATAACTAATTTTGTTTGAGTAATGAAATATTTTCAAATATAAGGCACCAACAAACATTCAATTATTTATTTAACAACTGATTAGGGTTCATACATGATATGAGTATGGAATAAATTGCAATTTCAAGAGTTCAGTAACCATTATGAGATCATATCATGGTTCTTTTTACAAATTAGACATGGGAATTATTCGCTAAATTTAGAAATTTCTGGGAACATTTTCATAATAAAAGGAATTTCTCGACTTAATGTTTATTCATAACTATTTTGCTTTATAGTTCAATGAAAATCATTTTAAATTTATAATCAAAGGAAGCACAACAAAATAATTTTCATAGTTCATAAAATTTCATTGCATACTTTGTAAGGTTCATAAGGGTGGTTATGAATATAGCAATACGTTCAGCTACGTAAATCAAATGTTCAAACATTTGACAAATATGAGAAATAACAATTACGAGGACACGATGTTATTGTTAAATGACTTTTCTTTATATTCATAACAAAAACTACGGAAGACACAATTAATTTTTAGTCATTTCAGCCCCCCTTTTTACATGAAATAATCATCAAAAACACATGTAGGTTTTTAAAAGTTTAGAACGAGCAATTCCCACTAAAGTAATAAAATGAAACTATAACAAGATTTATGGAGTAAAGGAACATAATAGAGTGGATTCAGTTGGGTCTGATTATGAGAGGTAATGGAATGTACAACACCACAGGTCCCTTTAAAAGCTTTTAGCGAAAATCTCCTATCAGTAAACATTAAATGTACTCCAGGATTCCAACAAGTTAAAACACTGACTCCAAGTGTGAGAACAGTAACTTACGGCTGCCACACGATAGACAACAGCAATGTGCGTGTTTTCTTTGTTTTCAGACAAAGCATACATTGCATAAGAAAGCTGCCTTAAAATCCATACGAAAACAAAAGCCAACTGTCTCAAAGACTGTTTTGAAGTTCGGTACTAGTCTGTGTTTCAGTACATATTGATCAGTTAACTTATCTATTCATATACCTATCGCATGCGCGGATCCAGAGTGGGGCCCCCATCCCCACCACTGGAAAATCCTAAAAAAGAGGAAAGAAGAAAAGAAGGAAAGAAAATGGTTTTACGAAAAGGCAACATTAGGACCGCATTCAAAGTGTATGTGGCTGCTGCATGCTGTCACAAACTGACATGCGGGCCTCATTGTATCTGTAGTTTAAATGCAGGTATTGCATCATCTTTTTGTAATTTTTTGATTTATTGGCGTAAATGTCAGATTTTACGCATAAAATAACTCTTATGTTTTTCTGTATTTCATAACTTAAATTTCCATGTAAATTTTATTAAATTCGGTTCAGTAATAAGAAAGTTGATATTTTATAAACTTCAGTAATTCATGTTTTTATTCCCAAAACCACTATAACGGGCCTTAAATTGTCATATTCAATCCGCGCCAAAGTAGTCAGATTTCCCGGCTATATCGTGATTCCTGTGGAAAAAAACAAAAAGTCAGAGTACACGCATAAGCCGTGAATCCCATGAAATTTAGTATTTGGCGGGACATTACCCTACAAATAAACTGGACCAGATATGCCTAGCGCACACCACATTTTGACATTAGACGAATTTACGTCAAATTTATTTTTGTTGATAGAAATTTATGCTCGATTTAGGTCAGAAGTTTATTTGTTAGATTTTTGTATAATTTTGGAATTACGATTTTTATTTAGTAAATTTTTGTTCATTCTACAGAATTTTGTAACAGATTTACCTTTCGGCATGTGATTTTGGCTAGTTTCGGTATGTCAGGATTATGTATTAAATTTTTCAGACTTTTGTAAATTATTTCGAAAGAGGAGTCTAAAATGTTTCGTTTTTATAAGCTGTAAGATTTGTACTGAAATTTGTGTAACATTATAATTGTAAAGTACTCTTTTACAAAAACATATGTCAAACCTTTCGTTAATAATGGAACGCCGATATTGTATTGCATTGTAATGTTAAATCTATGTGGCAAGACTAATACCTTATATGTAATATGTTATTGTAATTTGAAATTATTGTGTGCCAGTCTAAAGCATATCTAAACAGAGTCCGTTTTGTTGTATGGCATTTGATATTATATTCATGCTACCTTTTGAATAACGTTTATTTCGCATTGCATTGTGCTAATTTGTAGTTGTAAATAATAGCTGCAGTTTATCATTTCCGTATCTATAATTTTTCATCATAAACTTTTCATATCTTTTTCATACTTCAACTTTAGACTTTTAAGTAATTAATTTTAGTAATAATGGAAGTAATAAGTGACGCATTTTAATCACGTGACGTATGAACTTAGTAGCACATATATTTTGTATAAGCAGCACGAATTATTTATGGGAGCCTACGGAGGTATGGTGTACCCAAAGGAGCAGTTTTATGCCCTGACTTATTTGTTTTGCTATGGTGCTTACCATAAGTAATATATTTTAGCTTCTTCCGCCAGACGACTTATACCTGGTGATGATGTCACAACCCGGAAGTACAACACCTGAGGTTCATTTGTCTTCACTCGCCTGGATTTGATTTTCCCAGCGCAGAGCTTTCGTCCAATGGTTGTGCCGTAAACCGCAAAGACGATGATTTTTGTAATCCTCTGAAGTCAGCTCAGGGATGCAATCACCTACCATCATAGAGAGCCAAATCGGAGTCAACGTATTCACGGTTTAAAGGGACTTTACTTGAAGATATGTTGTATTTTTATGCTACTTAAAGTTCGAAATTAACGGAAACAACTGTGCCACGTCACGTTAAAACGGAACTGTCAGTGTTAGAACTTTATATCTAGAGATACTGAGCTCAGATTTTCTTTCTTTCTTTCTTATAATCAGGTTTTTTTCCATTTATCATTTACTCATTGTTAATAATCATTATATGTAAATAAATTTGTAAACATTGTAAAGGTTGTTGAATTGTTCTGATAATTATTGTCCCCGGTACGTCCATCCTGTCACACGTGCTACATACGACCCCGGCGTAATTCATATTTATGTTTATTATCTCAGGACTGGCCTCCAGATTGTTCGACAACTAAAAACAATTTTTAGATATCTGGAAATAAATGCTATATTTCTTAAGAAGACTAAAACTTAATTACTGACAAACTATATGTTAAAGAAACACCTTAGAATTTGCTGTTTTTACTACTTTTTACGATGAAAATCGAAAACCGTTTGTAACGCTTTACTCCAGGTACACTGTCTCGATTATAAATATCTATATATTCTGAAGTAATAATTCACTAATTCCACTGTAAGCTATTGGTTACGGCGACGGGAAAATGTCTCTATTCCCGACGCGGTCATCGTTTTTTCTTGATTTGGATTTTTTAGAATATTTTACAAACAAAAACTTATATTCCAATGTTCATAATATGACCAAACTTCAGTTTGAAAGAATGATTATTTTTAGCCAAATCTGGAGGTCAGTGCCTTTAAGAAAACCTAATTTTATCATTTTCCCAATTTTAACAGGTGAGCTCATAAAATGTGAAAATAAGGGGTATATTATTATTATAAAATGGCAGTGGAAAATGTGTTCTTAAATGTTCCTAAAATGTCGTAGAATGCAGGAAATGAAGAATTTCAAAATGTTGCAGGAGAGGGACGCATGCCTCCCGGAGCCCCCTAGCTGGTCGGCTACCTTTCTGTTTCAGTCTGCTCAACAAAAACGGCTAACAAAAAAAATCATTTTTTTTGTGTATAAAGACACGTGTTTGTCGTCAGACCCCTCACCCAATCCCCCTGAGAAAATTGCTGGATTCGCGCATCCTTATGTTCTAGTACAATTTATTAGAAATCTGATCACGTCTGGTCATTTGGACGTCATGGGCTAATAAAACTGTGACGTTCCATGGACAAAATGTTATCTTGCACAATCTGATGCAATTCTTGACAACTTATGATTTTAAGACACATGTGCATACAATGAACATTCATATTGTGCTTAGTACTCCAAATCAGGTTCAGAAAAGTCGTATTCAATGCCAGTAAATGACATATTTGAACTAATTGTACTCAATGGGATAATCCCACACTGTGTTACATAAATATATCTATTTTGGGACAACTTATAAAACAACAAGTCAATCGCAGGCATCTAGGAAAATATATAATAAACATCAACAATTTTCTGCAGCTGACATGTGGCCATTACCAAGAATAACACAATAAATGGAATTATATACCTACTTTTTTATTTGAGCTTTTGCAATGGTGGCAGGAGCACAGGAAGACAAAAATTATATAGTCCTGGGAATAACTGTTATAATTTGTTATAATACATATACATCACTTAAATTCACGTGCTCGATTTCATAAAAACATGTTAAAAATATCAAATAAAATTATCACAGTCAAACACCTATCGGTAATCACATGATTCAAAAGTTAGTCTTTTATACTTATATACTTAAATCGACGTCAAAGTCAAAGCTTTATTACTTAATCTCGGGCTGACAAAATACATTTAGACAGCAGAGTTGTGTTTAACCTCTGTTTATATAAAACCGGATAAATAGGCGATATTACATGAGTTTATTTCCATATCAATTTTATTGAACGAGCTGAACAAAATGATAAAATGCTAGGCTGTGCCGAGCATTTTATTAATTTCATTCAACAACTCCTTGAACAGGCGCAATCAAGCCGAGCTTGCACAATTTTCGTTTATGTCGAGTAGGACGACATGTAGTTTTCAACTTTTTCTATTTCATACATTCAATATGGAAATACTTGTAATGTAATAATTATATTCTTTTTTATCATATAATAGCTTTCCTGCTGACACATCAAACTTTCTCCTTTTTCACCTGTCATAGACCAAGTCAATTCGACAACGTCTCTTATACTTAAATCGGCATTGATATCACTATAATTGTAATACAAAAATTGTGTAATGACTTTAGTTTACCCAAAAGATGAGGTACTTAAAAGCAACCCAATTGTAGGTCTTCAGTGGATGTAAGTTGCGGCGTGGATGCAGAGATACATAAAAAAAGCAGAAGAACCAGGAAACAGACTTGGGACAAGGGTGGGCGGGAAAATATTTCAGCCCACTCTTTCAATTAATTAGTGTTAAATCCAAAAAATGTCTGGTGGCCCTGCTGGCAATTCGATGTCATTTGTAAACTACCACTAATGATTTAGTCTTCTTTCTTCGGACTGTAGTAATCGAATAACTGTTATTATTTTTATATTGTTTTTGGCATATCATTGACTGTTGAAGTTTGCTCAACAAAATCATATAACACATAATTTCATAAATAATAAATATACAATGAAACTTTTTGTTTAGTTAAACGTCACATAGACACAATAATAGATTATACACGGCGACTTTCCGTCTTTTTGATAGTGGTGGATGACTCTAGATGCCCCTCCGAGAAATATTTCATCACGGAAGAACCGTCGATCAGTTCGTAAGCTAGATCGAAAGCTTCCTCACCAGGAATAATTCTAAGCCCCACCATTTCGAACCCGAAGTGATTTGAATTAATTGCACAATACGCAATATCCAATATTATTATAAGATATAACTTCTGCTATCTGTATATTATGTAAAGCGCGTTTGAATACGTTTATCATGAAAAGAGTGCTATGTAAATCTGGTATAATTACAATAAAGTACATTATACCTAAAATCAAGAGAAAACTATACTAAACTATAGGAAACCTCATCGTAAAATGATACTTTACAGAGAACTTAATCTCACATATAATAAAATATTAAGTCATTAACTCATTATAGAGTTATACTTGAAAATCAGTACAATTTAGTAATATTACGGACATATAAACATTTGTTTCCTATTTAGAATTTCTGGGATTTTCATCAGGAGTTTTATACGCTTATATGTTTACATAGCTGATTTGTTTTGAGCAATGAGATTATTGTGAAATATTAGGCACCAACAATAATTTAAAGCAAACAGTGCACATTACAGGAAACATTTCTGTAGCAAATTGAACATCTTTCAAAAAATAAAGGAGGAAATTTGTCTCAAACTTAATGCTTCAATTCTACAATTCCCCATTATGCAATAAATATAATGCATTAATATAGCGCCTTTAAAGTCGTCTGTGTCGTAAAAATGCATTCTTTTAATGTTCCATGATGGATTTAATTTTATGTTGAAATAAGATAAATTTGCAATACAAGCACTGCATATACTAGTGCGGGAAGCAATACTTTCATGTTGCATTAATTTTGTGCTTATACTGTCAGGTTTATAAAGGGGGGTAATAGACATTTCTCTGCTATGTTAATAGAATGTTCAAACCTTTGACAAATATCAGAAATAACAATTACGAGGACAGAAATAAAAAGAAAGTTATGTATATTATACTAAACAAGAGGGCCAAGATGGCCCTAGGCCGCTCACCTGAGAAACACGTCATAACAGTGTAAACATGTTTGACCCAGAGATTTCTTGGAAACAAATATTCTGGCCAATTTTCATTAAGATTGGACCAAAAATGCGGTCTCTTGAGTTTAAACAAGTATTTTTTTTATATGACCTAGTGACCTAGTGTTTAACTCCAGATGACCCACATTCAGACTTGACCTAGATTTCATCCAGACAAACAATCTGATCAAATTTCATGAAAATTTTATGTAAAATGCAGTCCCTATTGCATACAAAAATCTTTTTCTTTGATATGACCTAGTGACCTAGTTTTTGACCCAAGATTACCCATATTCAAATTTGACCTATATTTTATCAAGGCAATCATTCTGACCAAAATTAATGAAGATCAATTAAAAAAATACAGCTTTTATCGCATACACAAGATTTTACTTTGATTGGACTACTGACCTAGGTTTTGACCCAGATGACTCATTTTCGACCTTGGCCTAGATTTCATCAAGGTTATCATTCTGACCAAAATTTATGAAGATTCGGTGTTAAATACAGTCCCTATTGCATACACAAGTTTTTTCTTTGATATGACCTAGTGACCTAGTTTTTGATCCAAAATGACCCTAATTCGAACTTGACCTAGACTTTATCAAGGCAATCATTCTGACCAAAATTCATGAAGATCAATTGCAAAATACAGCTTCTATCGCATACACAAGGATTTTTTTATTTGACCTAGAGACCTAGTTTTTGAACCCAGATGACCCATTTTCAAACTTGGCCTACATTTCATCAAGGTTATCATTCTGACAAAATTTCATGAAGATCAGTTGAAAACAAAACAGCCTCTATAGCATACACAAGGTTTTTCTTTGATTTGACCTAGTGACCTAGTTTATGATCTCAGATAACCCATTTTAAAACACAACCTAGACTTTATCAAGATTATTATTCTGACAAAATTTCATGAAGATCAGTTAAAAAATTCAGCCTCTATCGCATACACAAATTTTTCCTTCGATTTGACCTAGTGACCTAGTTTTTGACCCCAGATAATCCATTTTCAAACTTGGCCTAGATTTTATCAAGGTTATCATTCTGACAAAATTTCATGAAGATCAGTTAAAAAGTACAGCCTCTATCGCATACAAAAGGTTTTCCTTGGATTTGACCTAGTGACCTAGTTTTTGACCCAAGATAACCCGTTTTCAAATTGGCCTAGATTTTATCAAGATTATCATTCTGACAAATCTTTATGAAGATCAGTTAAAAAGTACAGGCTCTATCGCATACACAAGGTTTTTCTTTGATTTTACTTAGTAATCTAGTTTTTTACCCCAGATGACCCATTTTCGAACTTGGCCTAGATTACATCAAGGTAATCATTCTAACGAAATTTAATGAAGATCAGTTGAAAAATAAAGTCTCTATCGCATACACAAGCTAAATGTTGACAGACGACACACGACAGACGCCAGACAACAGACAGTCAGACAAACGATAGACGACGGACGCCGGACATCGAGCGATCACAAAAACTCACCTGAGCATTGCTCAGGTGCGCTAAAAAACTAAGGCAGGTACATTTCAACCTATGCCATTAAAGCCACCTTTAAACATAAATTAATCGTATGCAAATATTAAGATATAATAACGACGAGCAGCAGTACGGAGTATTGAAATTGAATGATTTCTATATTCAATTGTGTGTCTATACAACATTTTATTACATGTATGCAGATCTAACATAATTTTAAATATATTTAAATATATTTCAATGTTAATCATTTTTGAAACAACTGTCGCAAATAAGTAAGCTTTAAAAATTGCCTCTGGTAGGTATTTATCAGGTACTTGTCTTGTACCAGTAGTGTTCCTGCATTTATCTTTTAGTACACGTTATAACTAAATTAACTTTTAACATTAAAGTACGTTTGTTTTCACAAGTGAGGCAAATGGGATATATTCGACAAAGTATTAACTGCCCTTGCTTTACTGAGGCAAATCTTTTTGTGGGCATGTTTACAAACCATATGACACTTTGATTATGACTTGAAAACCCTGTCGGTATCTAACACTGAAAGATGTACATTATTGCTATAAGGAAAAGTGTGACATTTCTCAACAGATTTTGTAATATATCACACAATGGATTAGTATTTGCGATATCTATTTGATTTTATAATAGTACGCCTACGTCTGTGTCTTTTAAGTGCAGGTGTCATAACTATTTGTTATTCGTTTATGTATATTTCTTTGCAAATTAAATGCTCTGCGGTAATATTGATGGAATAGTATAGATTAAGATCGTTAAGTACATGTATTAAATTAATTTTACAGGCAATTAAATGGCACTCCTGAGCATTAATGCAATATCGGTTCCTGATGCCATTACAATGCCATTTACTTTCATTATATTAATTGAACGTGTAAAAACATTTCCCGACCGCAAATTTTCTTTTGAGGCAACATTATTTTCTGACGTAAGCAATGACCTGTTTATTGCTTAACATCACACATTTGATACGCTGTGCATTTTTAATCGCCTTCGAATTTGTATTCTAAATTACTTGTTAAAATGCCAAATTTATGCTATTTTTCGTCATTCTGTTTTAGCTGGGATTTTAAGGTATTGTTACTGCTAATCTGTCCAAGTATTTTTCTGTGAATAAAGCATTTTTTTTTTAGAATAGAATGATCATACATTTAGCGTAATTTCGTCCTAGCTTTGGCAAAAACTTTATTTAACATATTATGCACACCACTGGCATAACATCAAATGTGCTACATTATATTTTAAGCCTGACTGCCAAGTCTATATTAAAGCTGTATCTGTTACCTATCAAGTTCTTAACCTGAAATACATATATCATATTTTACAGTAAGAAATTTGGAAATAAACATTAGAATCAGGGAACATGCCTTTTCTGTGGAATTTAGATTTTCTAAATTCCTGTTTCATCTACTTGATATTGTGTTTTTTTGTAAAACACAAGGCAATGATTTAAAATAAACCCATCAGAATTTGATGAAACCTACTTTAAGTACTGTTTATCACATAAAAACAGACAGTGAGAATGGCAAACACTCAAAAGTTATATTTTGTTCTCAGGACTACGGAATCCTGTTGGGGCCATTTATAATGTCGCCGTCGCGTTTGTGGGGTCGACACACGACAACGCGAAGTGACATAGCGACATTTCGAAGTGACACCTGACAATCGCAAACGACGGCGACAATCCCAAACGACAATGTCGCGATATCCACTTTAAAATGTCGCCTTTCAAAAGCACGATATATCGCGATGTCACTTCGCATTGTCGAGCGTCGTATCGCATTGTCGCTATGTCACTACGTAATGTCGCGATGTCACTTCGCGTTGTCGTGTGTCAACCCTGCAAACGCGACGGCGACATTATCAAACGACATGCGATAATCACAAACGACGCTCGACAACGCGAAGTGACATTTTCCAAATGTCGTATCGTATGTCGCGTGTCGCGGGTTCTGGTGAGGGTCGACGCGCGACAATTCCAAACGATACACGACACGCGAAGTGACACTCGACAATACGAAGCGACATTTTCATAATGTCGTATCGCATGTCGCCCGTCTACCGGAGAAAGGGTAAGATAAAAAGCTGTATTTCCGTACTTTTCCGTACGTAAAATGTCCATGTTTTTCATTAACTTCAAATAATTGTAGAATGTTACAAACACAAAATATTTTAATGAAATAACTTTTATAAATTAAATTCAAACATTGTCTAAACGGATATGTAACTTGTATAATTGTACCGCCGACGGTTTCCTCAAAGGACCGTCTCAAAATGTATCATTTTTCGTGAAAATATGCATACTTCTTCATATATTAAATAGAGGGGTGGTCCTTGTCTGAGAAGCCATATCTTCATAACCTGATGTCCGATTTTAATAAATGATACCTTGTTGCAAAGGACAAGCCAGTACCTAGAGAAATGAGGCCACGTCAGGTTCGAACCCAGTCGGCTAGGGTTCAAGGTCAAATTCCGGTAATATGAACTTGTCAGAGCAGTCAAGACAGTCCTGGAAACCCAAGCACTACCCTCACTGAGTCCAATGACACCATTGGAACAATTCTCATGGCTCCCTGGGTCGGACCAGCTTAGTCTTGTCCAGCACCCTACCGTATATAAAAAGTTTAATCATTTTCTGATACCTGTCCTAAGCTCTGATGGCATCATATGGACTTGTAATTAGCTTAAATGTAAAGCCAAAACATCTACGAACATATTCATATATATATGGTATAGGTAGGTACCTGGGGTGTAGAGACTCGAACAAGGGTCAAAATCTACCATAGTGTCATTATCAACTGAAATTCAGTATAAATTACAATAATAATAATTTAAAAAAATAAGACGGGTATCAGAAAATGATCAAACTTGTTATATGCGGTAGGGTGCTGGTCAAGACTAAGCTGACCCGAACCGGGGAGCCATGAGAATTGCTCCAATGGTGTTATTGGACTCGGTGAAGGTAGTGCTTGGGTTTTCAGGACTGTCTTGACTGCTCTGACAAGTTCATATTTTGAGAATATTACCGGAATTTGACCTTGAACCCTAGCCGACCGGGTTCGAACCTGACGTGGCCTCTTTTCTCTAGGTACTGACTTGCCCTTTGCAACAAGGTATCATTTATTAAAATCGGACATCAGGTTATGAAGATATGGCTCCTCAGACAAGGACCACCCCTCTATTTAATATATGAAGAAGTATGCTTATTTTCACGAAACCGTCGGCGGTAAAATTATACAAGTTACATATCCGTTTAGAAAATGTTTGAATTTAATTTATAAAAGTTATTTCATTAAAATATCTTGTGTTTGTAACATTCTACAATTATTTGAAGTTAATGAAAAACATGGACATTTTACGTACGGAAAAGTACGGAAATACAGCTTTTTATCTTACCCTTTCTCCGGTAGACGGGCGACATGCGATACGACATTATGAAAATGTCGCTTCGTATTGTCGAGTGTCACTTCGCGTGTCGTGTATCGTTTGGAATTGTCGCGCGTCGACCCTCACCACAACCCGCGACACGCGACATACGATACGACATTTGGAAAATGTCGCTTCGCGTTGTCGAGCGTCGTTTGTGATTATCGCATGTCGTTTGATAATGTCGCCGTCGCGTTTGCAGGGTCGACACACGACAACGCGAAGTGACATCGCGACATTACGAAGTGACATAGCGACAATGCGATACGACGCTCGACAACGCGAAGTGACATCGCGATATATCGTGCTTTTGAAAGGCGACATTTCAAAGTTGATATCGCGACATTGTCGACTGGGATTGTCGCCGTCGTTTGCGATTGTCGGGTGTCACTTCGTAATGTCGCTATGTCACTTCGCGTTGTCGTGTGTCGACCCCACAAACGCGACGGCGACATTATAAATGGCCCCAACAGGATTCCGTACAGGACATCTGATCATTACTGATATAGAATTTACCCTTATCATAGTGTTTGTTTCTGGTTTACTTTCATTAATACCCTACACAATTGTAGAATGTCAATAAATACGGATATACATTTTCGAATTCATCAACTCATATACAGTTTACAAACGTCTTATTCAAAATAAACATTTAAAGAAGAAAGAACTAAAACCTTTCTATAATAACACTTTCTTTATAAAAATGATTTAATTTTCGTAAATGATGTTAGATGTTTGGTAGATGTTTTGCCCCGATAATTCGAGCCCCATATTGACTGAATCTTTCAGATAATTCTACAAGGAAACGGCTTTGCATAATGATAGTTTAACATGTACCTTTTTGCTGATGGAGACCAAACCACTAACCTTTAAGTTATTGCATTATTTTATAAATAATTTCATTAAATTCATGAGTATTTGAACTGATGTGTTTACTTTTGATCCTAAACTTTAACTACACCCCGTAAAGGAACATTGAATTGTGAATCAAGCTCCACTAGTCCAGCAGTCAAGTGAAGTTAATTTGATGGGATTAGTGCTTTTTACTTTTGAAGTTAGTATCTAAAATAAACTAATTTAGTGACAAAGAGGTATTGGATATCATTCAATTAATATATAAATTTTAAGTATGTGTCTGGTCACGGAAGCTTAATCATATATTTAACGACGTTATTGATACCATTTTCAAATGGTTTATATTCGTGATGCAATCTATCAGTTACAATGAAACATTTGAACATATTAATATGATACTCATAGTTGAAAAACCCCAAATAATTTCTGCTGTTCATTGTAAATTACCCAAGACCGTAAAAAGCCCCCTTACAAAAGGGCAACATGTCAAGAAAATTAATCGGCTGCCCCTTTCAACTTAAATCCATTTCCCTTGATAATGCAACATGACAAAATTTTCTGAGATGATCAGAAGTTTAGAAAGTGGACAGTGACAGCCCACTGAGAGAACAAGAGACGCGTTATTCCGGACTAGCTTACTCAATAAAAGAAAGTATAATTACATAGACTGACTAAACAGATATCACACAAATACGCTATTGACGAGTACACGAATGTCATTCTTCTTGTCTGTATTTATTCCTTGACCTTGTTTTTCCCACAGTAAAAGACAATGTATTTAGTACTACGTTAAGTCAAATAAATACAGACAACGAACTAATTATAAAACGTGAATATCATTATGGAGTTAGATCAATTAAGACGTTACTGTATCACTAACAAATTTTATTTGTTATCTGTTCTTCGCATGGTTCGAATTACAACTGCCATACAATTTGAAGCAGAATGAAAATTATTTGTATAAAATGGTCAAATGTAACAATGTTAACATAAGAGTTTCATATTTCTAATATTGACCGCATTGGACCTTTCTATAACGATCAGAAACAAAAGCATCATCCAACTATATTGAACAAGTTTTAGCAGATATTTTTAATATAATTATGATATCAAATGAATTTACTAAAAAAAAGTTTTTTGGTTAAACGATTATAAATCGTTTGAAATAATGCAAATAATTTTATGGAAATAGAAATATTCCGATAGGAATAAATTTGCTCAGGTCATTGCGTAACCTAGAATAAAAGTCTCACCAATATAGATTTTGATGTTGTCAAGGCGTCAATGATCATATAATAAACTTGAACCTATAAGGGAAAGAGATTTCAATATAAGCTTTTAGCTTACTCCTCAATCCTATTCATTCATCTATGATTGTATCATACATATTTGGAAAATAAATATTGTTTAAACCAACCTATAAGGGAACGAGTATAAAATAACAGTAGAAAGTATGTACCTCCAGTACACAGCCATTTACATGATGAATTATGTCTTGACATACTAGCAGTAATCTGTTCCTGAAAGGAATTGACCTTATCAACATAAGAAAAATCGCAATAGTTAAATATTAAATTTGAATGTCATTTGTTAAATCTTAATTAATGTGAAGAAATGTAACGAGTGTTATTTAAAGCTACTCGGTCATAGTTCGGGTGAAATATTTTCAACAAAGTCATTTACACGAAAGTTGGGCACCGAGTGGGCACTAAAAGTGATATTTTCACGAGTGGCGCAGCCACGAGTGAAAATAACAATTTTTGGTGTTCACGAGTGAAAGTACCGTGATATTACATCGATACCAACAATTTTTCTGTTTATTTTATGTCTAAAACTCTACTTTTGTTGTGTTTATTTCAATAAAATGTCGAAATCTGCGGGAAATTTTATCAGGAAGCATCGCAAAGATGACGTCATTTTAACGACGTCATCGTCATATTGTTTCCGGCTTTCAGTACGCTCGGTAAACTTTTTGACGTTAATCCGGGTATCAGATTTGATAATTTTCACTGAGTGGCCAGTGAGTTTATCAGGATATAATTCACCGTTATATTTCGATAAACCACCGAAAAACATAAAATAAAAACGGTTTACTCACTTCTGCAAAATATTTGTAGTTATTTAGATAGGGGTATCTTACAAAAAAGATTACGTCAATAAATTTTGTTTCCTACTGGTCGGTTTTCATAGCACCCATTCTATATAATATTTTAGGGAGTACATTTTTTTCTTAACTTGTATACAACGAGCCGTTAAGACAATAATGAAAAGAAATCCTACAGCTACAACACAAAATATTATTTTGATGATAAATGTAGTGATTATACTTTGACAATTGTTCCTCTGGCTTTTCAAAATGTGTTTTTTAGAAATTATACCTTGAAAACTGCATTTATTTCAATTTTAAAGAAAAGTGACTAATGTTGATGTGAGTTTTGCGATTATATTAACACAGAGTTTAATGCAGGATATGCATCGTTCTTGAAAAACGCAACATGAAACACTGAACCGATTATTGTTTCTTAAACCTTAATTAATTAATATAAAACGTTTTTAGCTGCAAAATATGTCATAAATGTCGTTCAGGAAAAAAGTGCGTTTAAGCGTCTAGGAGTTTTAGAGAAAACATCATTTTTCCTTTATTAAAGTAAAAAGCCGATGTTTCAAGATTTTACACGTTCCCGATAATAGAAAAATATATTATTCATTACTAATATTTTTTCAGTCTCCTAGAGTATATCAGTATAATGATGCTGTGCCAGCTAGGTTTCTAATTGTTTGGATAAGAATATGTGATAATAACAGCTTTATTAATGTCATATTACGTGTCTTACATAATATCAATTTTGTGATGTTCTGTACTTATTGCCATACAAGTGCGGCGGCGAATCAATTTGTGTAACGTTTAATGTAGGTAGAAAATAGTTACGATCAGTCAAACGACTGTATCAGTGTTGTCAGAGGTGAATACATAATTATTTATAAATGCGATGAAAATTTATAAACGCAACGAAACGTTTTATTAGCTGTTAATGTCCTAGATATAGCATTATCAGATGAGAAAATGGCTAAGAACTACAACTGCTGTTGACAAATCAACAGTAATTAATTCAAAGGGATATCAAACTTCAAAGTAACACATTCGATATATTTATTCACTGAGAGCTGATATAAACTGCTCTAACTTTGCGTGTTTGTTTTTTCCAATACATTCAATAAATAAAATTTACTAAATAGAATATAACGCACCTGCATCGCAGTGACTGCTTATAGATTGATGCCGCTTAACAGACTGATTTGAATATAAGACGCATATATGACGTAAGAATGTATGTGTGAAGGCATTCTCTTTTTTTCAAATTAGGAATGCACCAGTATAACAAAATAACGTTTTCAGATGCAAAATAGGTAAGGACAAAGATTGGCAAATAAATCATAATTACATGTTAACAGAAACTTGTTGATATTTGAATGGCATAAGTAGGCATAGATGTTAAAGAATATGGGCATATGATTCTTTTAATAACCAGCGAGAGCGTGAAACTGAAACGTAGTGTTATCGCTGTTAGAAAACGGTCGTGGTTTACAACTTTTTTTCCAAATATTAAATATTTCGGGGGCATCTTAATCAGTTAATACACCTGTAGAAATAAAAACAGAGAAACTTTGCTGCTTCCGCGCGATTTTTCTCTGCATTGAACGGTACGTAAGCAGTTTCTTTCCTCGTTGAGATTATTTTGATAACTGCTTTTGTTAGTCAAACGTTTTCATATAGGGAGGGCAAATTTATCATACAAATATGAATAAACAATATAAACATATGGACGTTATTTTAGCAATACAGTAAAGATAATCATTTCATGGCAACAGCGCTGCATAATAAATAATAAAATCTATATGAAGATTTTCTGGAAGCATAGAAAGCCACCATGCAAAATATAGCAGACTCGGTCTATTCGTAAAAAGTAAACACCTCTTACCACTTCCATACCCCACTAGCAACGGCATAAGCGGAACTCTATCAAATAGATATTGAATGGACTCTATGATGCCAAAGGACCAGAAAAAATAATATCACTGAATCCAAGAACGGGGAAACATTTTTACGTCCACCACGCGGCACTTATAGATTACGGTTGTGGTAGTAAATAAAGTCTATAAAAAGATCCTTTGAAAACATAGTATGTAACTAAGCAAAATAAATAGCAGACTCGGTTTGACTGTGTCTATTAAGACAGAATCGGACCAATCAATCACCTTCACAGAAAGAACTATGAGTAAAATGATGTACATTATTATCTTTATGCTTTTAAAGCTGTTTTCACAACTGTTTTTTTTTTCTTACCTGATAACTTTTGACACTCAACTTCCGTTTTCGTCCTTAATATTCCATTATTTTTTGTTTACATGCTGTACTCTGTGAACTTTTACTAAGTTGTCGGACAGCCAATTCTCTGTTGCTTGGCAGCGATCTGATTCTTTTTTTAACTGCACGGATGATAGCTGATTCCATATAATTATTATTATTATACCAGATTTATATAGCGCCCTTTTCATGATAAACACGTTCAAAGGCGCTTAACATATAGCAGACGCAGCCACACAGGGCTCGAAATTCATCCTCTACTAGATCTAAATGAACAAAAGGGACATTGAATTTCAATCCTTAATCAAAGGCGATGAAAAAGTTTATGAGCCATGTTTCGAACATTGTGTATATAAAGAATATGAATTCCTCTTACGACTATCAAACATATCCCAAGTTTATTATTGCTTCTGCAACGTTTTATTTTCAATGCCATGGGTATATAATATCCAGTGTTTTGTCATACATTTTTTTTCGTTCGATTTCTTTGCTGAGAGCTGATACTCCTACGATTTGTTTAAATCACTCTGTAAATTATATTTAGCAGCAAAAATATCATAACTTGCAAGTTCTTTGTCGCCACAGATATTTAATATTCGCAATACTCTCTACGTCATTGAAATATTTTTCTAGGTTAATAAACTTTGCGTTTAGAAGATCAATCATATGATTTCTATTACACAAAATATATTGACGCCATTTTAAAAAGTAAAAAGAACAAATAACCCACTTTAGCATTATTTATGTCTTCATTGAACGGTTCATATGCAACTTCCTTGGCGTCACTGGGATTATTATCATAGTTGCTGGTGACAGTTGTTCTTGCTTAGAGAAAGAAATAGATCATAATAACGCAAATAGGTGATACAGGCAAGAAATATACTGCAGATATAATAATTCATATGTCTCCAGCTCAGTTTTACAATGTCTTGATCAAAGCATTCAAATACAGAATTTCTGCGAGAAACTTATTTTGATAGAAGAAAACACAGTGAAGTGCAAGTGTTATACAAGATCAAACAGCATTAGAGAAAGATATATGAATGAAATTTCTTTTTTATAATGATGTAGAAAAGCTTGGGAGATACTTTGTATTTCTAACTTATTACGTCTTACATTTTACTTCCTACTTCTTACTTGTTTGCTCATGTCAATATTTTTTTCTGGCCCAAATTTGGGAAACCCCTTATATTTCAAGTTGTTTACAAACATAGATACATACAAACACATGATGGATACGTACAATCACATGAATAAATAAAGTAAATATCAAGACATATTATTTAACATGTAATCTTAATGACCTATTTTATTTATACACATTTTTGTTACTACTTCGCATACTGAGTAAAGTCATACATTGTCGCTGACATTTGTTATCTGACAATTTTCAAATTGGAGGAATATTTACAAAAACGTTTGAGAAGAAGGGTGTATGAAAAAAATTCAAAAATATAGGCAATGAAAAAAGGAGCACTTATCTATGAAACATATGTGCAAGTTATAAAAAAAATAAGAAGAAACTAATTGACAAAAAAGAAAGAAAACTCCCTTTGGTTTCAATAACTCTTAGAAGACAGTTATGGTTAGCTCTTTTAATAAAAGATCGGAAATAACAAGTATTTATTTTTTTGATAGTTTGGTATTATTAAAGATATTATTTTGACAGGTTAGGAATATTTTACTTTGTTTTTGTTTCTTAAATTCTGCTATAAATATTAGCTTAGTTAATCATCTCATGTCAATATTTCATCCGTTTAGAACAGCAGGAGGAACCAGTATCTAAACAAGAAACAGGGCGGTGAAATAGCGGATGCCAGGCACTGGAAAATTCTGAGATGTTCTTGGGTGTCTCCCGCCTAACTAGAGGCCTGTACTGGTTCTTCCCAGGAAAGACGGATTCGCGTGTATCGGTGCTATACAACGGGCACGTTAAAGAACCAGACTGTCTATTCGAAAGAGCTAGGCTAAGTTAGCCTGCCACGTCTGTATCTGAAAAGTTCTCTGTCTGTTCTGGGGGCTTTATCTCATTCTGTCCCTCTGGTCAAATCGCTCTGTGTCTGTATTAGTAGAGGATGATTTCGGGCCCTGTGTGGCTGCAGTATATGTGAAGCGTCTTTGAACGTGTTTATCGTGAAAAGGGCGCTATATAAATCTGGTATAAAAATAATAATGAATGTATTTGTTGATTTTTTAAGTTCACGCGTAAAAGGAATAGACACACTAAAAAGCTTGTTTCTTTTATCTAATATAACATTGAGAACCGTCCATCGGTTGCAGCACACACTAGAACCCTCAGTAACTTACGTTCACTCGAAGAACAATATCAATACTGGATAAAAATCAAATGTGAAATTGGGGTCATCTTTCGATGGTTGAACGCAATACTGTCGTAAGTCCTTCTTTATTTTATAGGAGTTACTACAGTATTGCGTTCAACCCTTGCTTTGATTCTTTTGTGCAATTATGACAAACACATACTTAGAATTGAAGCATAGACCTGTCATGAGATTTTACCAAAGAAAAAGAAAAATGCTGCAAAGAGCAAAAAAAGTGAGAGCTATTTAAATCCGCTGTTACGCAACCACCATGTTCTTCGCGCCATTTCCCTATTAAGTGTCTATAAAAGTAAAACGCACTCCGTTTCTTTGATTAGACTAACTGTTTTCATTTTCACGTTTTCGACGGCCGTAATTTCCGTTTCAAGAGTAGTTTGTTTATTTTATTGAGGTACATAATAAACATTATCAATGTTACAGAAGTAAGCCAAATGCGTTATATTAAATGTGTTATATGTAACAATAATTCAGAAAACAAGAGCACCGCCTTGCGGGTGCTGACGCTCATCTGATTTTTTTTTTGTGTAATAAAAATATTGTCCTACCCATGATTTTCTAAGTCTAAAAAGGGCCATCATTCTTGCAAAAAGCAGGATAGAGTTATGTTTCTTGATGTACAGTGTCCACTTATGATGGTGAAAAACTGTTGCAAGTTTTAAAGCAATAGCTTTGATAGTTTATGAGAAAAGTTGACTTAAACATAATACTCAACCAAGAAATGATTTTCTAAGTCCAAAGGGCAATAATATTGCAAAAAGCAAGATGGAGTTATGTTTCTTGCTGTACAGGGTCAGCTTATGATGGTGAACAAGTATTCCAAGTTTCAAAGCAATAGCTTTGATAGTTTAGAGAAAAAGTTGACCTAAACATAAAACTTAACCAAGAAATCTGATATTTTCTAAGTCCAAAAGGGCCATAAATCTTGCAAAAAGCAGGACGGAGTTACGTTCTTGCTAAACAGGGTCAACTTATGATGGTGAACAAGTGTTGCAAGTTTTAAAGCAATAGCTTTGATAGTTTAGGATAAAAGCTGACCTAAACATAAAACTTAACCAAGAAACTGATTTTCTAAGTCCAAAAGGGGCAATAAATCTTGCAAAGAGCAAGATGGAGTTATGTTTCTTGATGTACAGGGTCTGCTTATGATGGTGAACAAGTATTCCAAGTTTCAAAGCAATAGCTTTGATAGTTTAGGAGAAAAGTTGACCTAAACATAAAACTTAACCAAGAAATCTGATATTTTCTAAGTACAAAAGGGGCCATAAATCTTGCAAAAAGCAAGATGGAGTTATGTTTCTTGCTATACAGGGTCAGCTTATGATGGTGAACAAGTATTCCAAGTTTCAAAGCAATAGCTTTGATAGTTTAGGAGAAAAGCTGACCTAAACATAAAACTTAACCAGGCAACGCCGACGCAGACGCCGACGCCGACGCCGACAACCGCTCAAGTGATGACAATAACTCATCATTTTTTTTTCAAAAAATCAGATGAGCTAAAAAAGGTAGAAAAAGGAGTGAAATGATTTCTTTCCAGAAATTTCACTTTTTCACTTCTTGACAAAAATCGATATTTCCGTGCAGTATTTCTTCGATGACTGACGTTGAAGTCAATTTGCATAAATACGGATTATCTCGGATACTCGCGGATCACATGGGAAACACATCGCCTTATGAATAATTTTGAGATGCAAATATTATATTTTTACAAATAAAAAATTTATATATTTCATAACTACTGAGATTACAATATCTTGGCCAAATTTAATGAATACGCAAATAAATCTTATTTTTTATTGTGTTGAAAGAAACGAAACGGAACGCAAAAGGACAAAGATGCACTCAAACTTACTACTTTCTTCTTTCCGGAGTTTTCATTGTTTAAACAGAATAAATGTTAAGTCAACAATCTTTAGTTTAAAGTAAAATAAATCATTAAGTAGCAACATATCGTATATAATACAAGCACTTGCTCATTTGATCTTTTTTTAAACATCGTCATTAATTTTTAAGGATAAACCATTCAGTAGAGTAAAATAAATATAGACACTCTCGTCCAATTAGGCAGAGTGTTGCAAAAATCTTTCTTTTTGATAAATTATCTATAATGCATTATCAAGTAATCTGATTTGTAAACTTAAGTCAGTCCAGGTCACGAATTCGTTCTTAGACGGCGTTCGCCGAAAAATATGTACGAAACAGTATTTTTAACTGGTGTAAATAACAATCATTTGAAAACTATTCCTGACTAACCTTTTCGTCTATGTTTCATGTACGAAATACATTTGACTTTAGATTGATACCTTTACATTGCCTAAAAATTAAGTACATCGTTTCATAACCATTAAGTAAAGTTTTGGATCTGCCTGTAGTTTTTATTGAAATATTTAATTTGAAACAAAGTTAAAATGAAAACCGTAAACGAAATGTAACATTTCTACAGAAATCAATACGACGATTTTAACTTTAGTTTGCCGTAGTTCATAATAACAGGGTCAAACATTTGACGTAAAATGGTCTCTGAATGTGAGAATATCGTGCGAACAACCGGCTAACAGACTCACATTCGGCTGTGCTGTGTTGTGATATTGATTAATATATTTGCGAAATTCCCATGTAACATCTTCCCGTCTTTGAGACCATAGGTGCGTGAGAAGCGATTATAAATCAATTTCTTGTTTCATTTTTGTAATTCAGATCACCGTTATGTACTTTTATTAAATCAAAATAATACACAATATATGTTCTTCGAACGCACTCTAAAATGTCAACAGAAAATTAGATATTTTGGGTTCTTATAAAGCCAAGTGATCAACGACGTGTTTCAACACATTAATAAAGGAGAAATGTGCGTATTTTCTTACAAAAAACAGTCATAGAATTAAACTGTGTCCAATGTTAGCGTTGCATCTAGAAATAAGAACTCATTTTTAATTCCTGCAAAAGACACTACCAACCACATAGCGATCATTATCAAGTTACGCACTGAATTTTTATTTTTGCTACCAAAACGACGATGCTCGAAACCACGATGATGAAAGTCGAAAATATGGTGACGAAAACACGAAACTACAATAATGAAAGTTAAAAGTCGAGACTACGCTTGTGGAAGTTGAAATCACAATTATGGTAAGAATACAAACCTACAATCATAGTGAATAGCGAATCATCAACGGCTTTGTCCTTTATCATTGTGCTATCGACTTTTGATTTTTATCATCGTGGTGTCAAAATTCATTATGCTCGTGTTTTCGACTTTCACCGCGGTTTTCAAGTTTCGAATTTTGTCTTAACATCATGGTAGTTTCGACTTTCTTGTTTTCACTCTTTTGTTTAACTTTTATCGGCGAAATGTCAACTTTCATTATTGTGGTTTCGATGCTCACCATTGTGATATGGGCTTTCATCATCTTTGTTTAGACTTCCACAGTCGTAATTTAAACGTTTGACTTTTGTGTTTTACCACGATCGTAGTTTCGACTTTCCTCACCGTGGTTGCGGCTTTCACCATTGTGATTTCGACTTTTATCAGCATGGTTCCGTAGTCTACTTCGTAGTTTCGACTTCAGTTATAATGATATCGAATATAATCGTATTGGTTTTGGCTTGCCCTATTGTCATAGACATGACATTCATCATCGTGGTTTCGACTTTCATCACCTTGGTTTCGACTTTTGCCGTCTTAGTTTCGACTTTCATCATCATACTTTTGACTTTCAATATTGCGATTTCGACTTGTATCATCATTGTTTCGACTTCAACCATGATAGCAGTTTAGACTTTCATCATATTGTAATCCGCCGCATGTGCAACCTGATCTCAATACAACAATGGATGACTGCTTCTAGAGATATTTTGAAATGGTATTCTCCTACACAGAAATTATAGTAAAGGTTAATTTATCAACGGCTATTGATATGAGGTACTTGGCAGGCGCAACAGAAAGTCAGTACTACGATGATGAAAGAAGAAACTACGACACTTAAATTCAAATCTACAATGATGAAAGTCGAAAGCACGATAATTGCAACAAAAACTGCAATGGTGTAAACGATAAATTATGTCGTATTTTCATCATTGAGTTATCGTGATTTCGACTTCCGTGGTATATGGTATCGAAATAGAAAAGGCAAAGGTCAAAACGGAGTACCATACCAATTTGCACTCATTTTGTGACTTTTTATTTTGGGGATGCCTTATTGGAACGGTCACTGTGAGCCTACTCCCATATGTTATCGTTGTTATATTTTCCTTAATTTAACTTAGCATCAAGCAGTAAAATTACTATGTAGTTAGTCTCGATTTGTCGAACAACGAATGTCCTCCCCTCTCAAAGGGGTGATCGTGCGATGACAAAACAAATTACTCTCAACATGCAGGAAATATTTAAATTTCATATTTACCTGTATACGGTTTTGTTAACACACCTAATCCTAGTCGAATTTCGGTTAATATCTCGAAGTAAAATGCTGTGTTCATTGGTACTCAGGATAACGAGGTTCTACTTTACATGCTATATTGCTTGCTAAATGTGTCGACCGTCGCGGTATTCTCAACTAGGGAGCATAACACTGCCAACTTAGAGGGTGCTGCTTAAATCCCTCTGTGGGAGGAATGTTCTCCGTAAGGACTTGAAAAACTCGCATCTAATACATTTGATGACATTTCAGTTTCAGTTTCTTGAGGAAAAAACAAGTTTTTTAAGGCTTAATTTTGTAAAACTGTACAATAAATTGTTCTTTTTAAATAAGATATTTCGAACATGAAATTGCAAGAAATAGAACAAACATATGCCTATTTTGGCAACAATCAAAAATGAGCGTAGCATAAATCACTCGGTTATTGTTTTGACACACCGAGACTCAGCTTTACATTGAACATGTTTTTGCCGTGGCAATGAACATGTGCAACATATTTCCAAAAACAACAAACCTTTTATATCATTCAAAGGTCAGTGACTTTCAACAGGCACGGTATGTCTTGAATTCAACAATGTAATTGTTAAGGAAAATGTTTACAGCAACAAATTACAATAACGGAAATACTTTGCAAGTTTTGACATCAATTCGTTAAAAAGGTCAAAGCCTTAAAATTATTAAAAGCTTGTAATGGCAAAGTTTTGTTTTTGTAGAAACCTTTGTGACTGGTACAAATGTAGTATAAGATACGTCTGTGTAATTATTGTAGGTCAATGCTTTGAGTGGTAATTTGAAATAGTAAACTTTAAATGTTCAGTAACTGTTCCTAAAGACTGAAAGGAACAATGACCATGCTTCTGCTAAATATGATTCTCCGGCATGTTCGAATGGGAAAAAACCTATTGATTCCTTCTCAAAAATACATGTCAACGAGCTTCCATAGAAACTCATGTATCGCTATCCGACCTAGGTTTTTTTTTTTTACTTTTTGTCGTTTATAAAACAAATTAATGTAGTGCAGTAGAAACGTAATGATCTCATTCATTGTCTAATAGGTACAATGAATTAATGTGCCATATTATGTACTTTCTAAATTTAATAAAAGAAGGTATTCAACGAAATTCCTGAATATTTCTGGTAATATTATAACCGCCACTGTATTCAAAAACTAAAAAATCATGACCGTTTTACTCAATACGTTGTTATATCTCACAATAGTTTGTCAATCAGTCCATCTGTTTTTCTGTCCTGCTGTCACTAAAGCTTGTCCGGAATTATTCCTTTGAAACTACTGTTGGGATTTTATCCCAACTCGGTAACATGGCTTGTTTCACATACTGTAGGAAATTGAGGGTTGAAGTGCATTTAAAGGTGGTGAAGCTATTAAATCTGAAAAATAAGGCTTGGATAATATTTAGGAAAGGGACTTCCATGGCGAGTGGTTTAGGTCACTGACTTCAAATCACTTGCTCCTCACCGGTGTTGGTTCGAGCCTCACTTTGAATGTAGAATTCTTCATGCGAGGAAGCCACCCAGCTTGTTTACGGAAGGTCGTTGGTGCTACCAAAGTACCGGCCCGGATGTGCACCTGGAGTCTTCCTCCACCACTAAAAGCTGGAAAATATGACCCATATCTGTGTCGTGACGTTAACCCCCCCCCCCCCCCCCCCCCGCCCCCACCCCCCCCCTCTCAAAAAAAAAGAAAAATAAATATGGGATGTCCTTTGCATATTCATTTTACTAAATATGTTTTAGAGTACCTGTAACTTAATTATTTAAATAACTAACATTAATGCATAATGATGAAGAGAGAACAAAAATGTAGAATTAAAGTTTTCGTATTTGAAACAATATTAGCCTGAGGAACATTATATTAGGCTGACGGAGTTGTTAGATATTCAATAGTCAAGGTAACAGCATGCGTAGAACTGAAAATAACACGTCGCCTAGTTTCCTCTGACAGACAGTTTATGTGCTTTTTAATTTTTGTTGATTAATTCAAATATAGTTGAATTCAATTTCTTACACATTGTTGGTCATTTCCCTTGTGATTTTCAAAACTAAATAAACCTGTGTCATAAACATGCGACGGCTTCATTTTTTTTTCAATTTGTCTATTTTCAGCATATGTGTTGGTGATATGATCGATATTGCATACCAATTAACCTTTCCGATTCATTAAAGCTGTTTTAGAGACGTATCTTAACTAATAGCAATCTATTGTTAACACAATGCCATTTCAGAGAAAAATCAAAGTCAAACTGAATCAATCCTATCATAGATTAATTGTTTTTCTCTTTAAATACAGATATTGATATGTAATAAATGTTATAAAGACGCGTTTAGCATTAAATATTGGAAATAAAATTTGTCTTGGTAAACGTTGGCTGTAATCTTTGCCAATTTTCTAAATCACGATTTACGTAAACAGGGAACTCATATGCTTTACTTTATTTACGATCAATGAACCAGCGAATGATTCATAGCATTTTAATGTTTTTGGTCTTCTTTTTCGAAGAGGGAATTTCAGTGTTACACCATTTAATGTCAGTTGTTTTAGAACTATACATACTTTATTTACTTCCTTAAAAGGTATATGATTTTGTATCAAACCGTTTCATCAAAACAAGACATTTTACTGATTTCTGCACATTATCTACACCAGTCTGAATGTCTCCTGCTGAGTAATAGCGTCGAGAATTATATGAAAAATGTAATTTGTTATTCAAATATGCCATTCGTCTTGATTAATGGCATCATGTCGTTTCTGTAAATATTGCTCTTTCCAAGCGCTTTTGTAAAAAGGATCACAAAGATGGCTCTAAATTCGGTCACAGCGAAAAGTGATTACAATGTGTTTCGTAATGTTTTTCAGTCCAGTGAAATATTCAGACAAAGACATTCAGATTGTAGGATAAAAGGTTTTGAAAGTTATATTATAAAGGATATGGACGATATTAAAGACCTAAAAATGACACGAAATTAGTGTCATTCACATACTTTCGAATCTGGAAATTAGTAATTATAGTGAATAACAAGTAAAATAGGTTAGTGTGTGGTCTTGGTCATTTACTCCCACCAGCACCGGCTTAAGCGGATTTATATTATAGTAGAATTGAACGTTACATGTTCCATGACACAAAAGGACAAATATGTGTCCGAGTACTTGGAGGCTTTTTATAGCCGCAACAAGCTCTCGAAGGTTGCTGTTGTGATAGTAATCTTTGGAAGCATAGAGCTCAACCAAGCAACTTGAAAGCATTCCCGCTTTGACTGCGTCTGTTCAAGAGTGGTAACATAATGTCGACACCTCTAACGCCCTTCTAGCACTGACTTATGCAAATTATTCTATAAAAATATTATAGCTGAATGTTCTTCATGATCCATAAAGAACAAACAACTCAACGAGATATGTGTATGGTATGAGTATGGAATATAAATATCAATGGGATTGAAATTTACTTATTAAGAAGACTATCTCTACCTCAAAATTGTCCGCTGATAGATGTTTAGTGCTCTAAAATTATTTTGCCTTTTATTTTCATCTTTCACCATCATTCAGTTTTAAATGTCCTGCTCAAGATACAAATTGAAACGGCAGTTACGTTTCAAATGTTACTATGAAGTTTCTTTCAATTACATATGTAATGTCGACGTAAAACATATTGCCAAACTGTTTTTGCTCAATACCGAGTACAAGCAAAGTACATTGGTGTAGGAGAAATTACACGAAATAATAGTATTTCGTAAGATATCGCTGATTAATGAAACACATGCTGTGTGCTACTATGAAACATGTCGACGAGTAGCAGTCTAGTTGTCTGTATCTGTATTGATAGTGTTTTTTGAATCCGGCCATCCAGCAAACGGAAGAAATGAGACAGACCGATGGTATTTTAAGACCTGCCGAAATTCACATTGAAAGAATGTTTATTTATTTATTTTGTTGGGTTTAACGTCGACACAATTATAGGTCATATGAGGACTTTCCAGCTTTGATGTCAGAGGAAGACCCAAAGGTGGCCCTCCGTGCATTATTTCATCACGAGCAGGAACCTGGGTAGAACCACCGACCTTCCGTAAGCCAGCTGGATGGCTTCCTCACATGAAGAATTCAACGCCCCGCTTGAGACTCAAACCCACATCGTTGAAGGGCAAGTGATTTGAAGTCAGCAATCACTCGTCCACGGAGGACCCAATTGAACGAATTATTTATTAGGAACAGTGAATACTGTCGTTTTCTCGAGAAGCATTGGTTTTCTTTCTTCTTTTTTTTTCTTTTTTTTTTTTTAGTTACACTGCTTGTTGATGACAGGATACGGGATATGCGCTGTCAAGGAAATCCATAGCAGGCGAGAGCAAAGCTCCCGTATCCTGTCACCAACAAGCTGTGTAACGATTTTATCTTGCCGACTGCCTTTTACTTCCACGCTGTAATTGACACATTTTGTATATTAATAAAGCTACTTACAGAGCAGACTGGAATCCTGCAATCATTTGATTTCACGATGTCAGAAATGTATTAAAACTTCGGCTTTCATCCCGTTTCCTCTTAAATCCTTTATCTTGCACGTAGAATAAATGATCCTACAACAAACTGCTGAGTAACTAAGATGTTAATTCCTTTGCTTTACGATGGTTTAACTAAGATAAGACCTGGTAACCGTGGTCGTGTCTCCTATACAGAGTTACTAGTTTCGCTTCTTACGGCTAAATTCACGAACTTAAACGAAAACGGCACAAAAACACTAAATTCACTATGATCTTGAAAACGATATCTTTACCTGGAGCTTATAATCTGACTTGATTCAATCACATCAGCGATGCGGCAGCCATTTTGTTTTAATAAAAATTCGTATCTTAAAATTACTAGCAGGATATGGAATATATCCTGTCTGCAAGTGTCGTCTATTGACCAATAGAAATGCAAGCAACTTGTAGGAGGCGAAAATTGATTATATACACAAATTTTTCACAAAAATATGTAAAACCAACGTCGCTTTATCTTATTTATTGAAATAAGTGTATGTTGTTTTATAAAATGTGTTTGACAATAAAAGAGACAGAATGTTTTAGTACTGGTATAAATCTACATGTAGTAGAATAAAATTGAAAACCAATATACATGTATATATATCATATTTTCATTAACGCTATATTTTTGAAATGTGTTGTAAATTCTTTCCATAAGAAGGTATCTTTTTATCATATTTAATTTCTATACCACGTTTTGAAATGATTTTATGTTCAGGAAAATAAATTTTGCCTCATGTTGTCAGTTGGTCATAGGGAAACCATAGTACGGTTGTTGATATAAGTGATAAACAAGCTCGAGGTTAACATAAGTAAGGTGTAAACCAGATATAGAATATTTGAATGATAATTTATGTAATATTATTGCCAGCAATAAATAGAACAAATTTAAATATGTGATAACTGAAGGTTGTTTTTTTTATATAAATAAAACAACTGTATTATTAAACGGCTAGCAATGTGTTTAAAATCAGATAAACAATGCAATGGGTTTTCTTTTTGCTTCTGTTTTTGTTGGTTTAACGTCACACCGACACAAGTCTAGTTCAAATGACGACTTTCTAGCTTTTCGTGGTGGTAGCAAACCCAATGTGCGCCAAGGGCTTTGCATCAGGAATAGCACCTGGGTAGAATCACCTACTTTCCGTAATCAGCTGGATGGCTTCCTTACATGTAAGAATTCTACAAACAGGCGTGGTTTCGAACTCACAGCGGAGAGGTGCAAATTATTCGAAGTCAGCAAACTGAATCAGTTTGCCGCGGAAATTTTTTAGCTACCTATACCACGGTTATACTTAAAATATAAGACTGATTTAGGAAAATGAAACATTTTCTGAAACGAATGTTAATGATTAATCACCCATCTAATACTTGTGTCATAACTATTATAAAAACCCCATAAAAGTTGTGGTTGGAAAATATAAATGATTATACGTTTATTTCTCAACTGTACCTTGCTTTATTCAAATGTGATTCTACTAAATTTAGGGTATAATATCCGAATCCATTTTGTTTTCATGAAATTGCAAAGATGATTTTAGATATGCACCAGAGATTGATGAAATACTTTCGGAAATGCCACTCACGACTCGTGAAACTAAACCTATTCAAACTAATATGAACGAAGACGGCAGAGGCTTTTAAAAAGCGAAATTTGCTAAGGTCTAAATGAAATGACTTAACTCCTCTAAATGTGTTCGCGAATGGAAGAAACTAAGTACTAATGGTAACTTTGAAGCTAAAAGTCAACATGATCAATATGGGGAATTCATATTTCATTTATTCACAAACAACTAATTTCTTTACGCGTAAGGTGTTTCCTTTCTATTGATTTCTTTTTTTCATGTTAACTTTATGAGCCAAAAGAAAACCCGCACTCTATCCAGGTATGTTGTGGATAAATTCTGTGAGCATTACAGTGGACGCTGGATCACTTAGGACTTTTGTGAAAACAAACTATAAGCGCAGTATGCTGAGACCGATACTGTAATTGTATATTTCGTGGATTTCGTGGTTGGGTCAATCTACGAAACTTAACCCCACTGAAACAGTGAAATTACCATTCATTTTATGTTCAAAGGTCTCTGTCCACAATTTTTATCCCCATGAAACAGCCGTTTTGGCCAAATCCACAAATTTTCGTGTCCGCGAAATTAGCTGATGTTATAGTATCCCTTTTAGATTAAAGTTGCTAGGGCTCATTATTTATTCATAAGACACTGGATAATTTAAGTTTTATTTGCATTTTGAGAACAAACGCTGGATTCCTTAATTAAGTTACGTTTGATATATTCAGCAGTCAGCGATGGAGTACATCATGAATAAGCTATTTAAGATTATATTGATATATTCTTGATAAATTGAATTATTTTAAGGTATTGCATTGGAATACATAAATCATGGATTCGCTACATGTTATTACAGCAAATTTTAAAGCGTAACATAACTATCAAATATAAGTCGGAATTTCTAATTGTGTCTTTGGTTTTCAATAATTCTAATTTAGTTAAACATTCTTAATTTTAGCGAATGCAAACGGTGTGAAGAAAGTTCATTCCAATTTGAAAAATAAACCAACATAGCAAACATTTCAGTCATAATAAATACTAGTATGTTGAGAAATTGCTACTAAATAAATTTGGTTTATTTCAGTTTAAATACTCAGTGTGACACTGTATGCTGTACGCTGTATAGAACTTCAGAATAAATTCAGCTTTTGAAAATAATCGAGCATTGCCGTTTTAAATTATTCTGAAAACATTTTAAAGCAGGTCTTAATCACTGTTTGCACTATACAAACTCCAGTACTATAATGTAAAAAGAAACAAATAACTTCTAATTTTATTGCAATATATTACTTTTTATAAGGTTTGTTAGTGGCTTACCCCATGAAATCTAGTCAAAACAGCATGACATTTTCTGCAACTTTGTATGACAAAAAGGGCATATTATTACCGGAAGTCATACATTCTTCTGACTTTATCAAGTAATAAGTCATAACACATAATCACAGAAAATCTGTCAAAGAATAGTATGGACATTTATTAATATTCGCATTTTCCGACTCAGTAAAATAAATCTTTTTGCACAAACGGGATGAACTTTCGTTTTGATATATTGTACGCTGAAAACAACTTGAGCCGTGCCATGGGAAAACCAACATAATGGCTTTGCGACCAGCATGGATCCAGACCAGCCTGCGCATCCGCGCAGTCTGGTCAGGCTCCATGCTGTTCGCTTTTAAAGCCTATTGGAATTGGAGAAACTGTTAGCGAACAGCATGGATCTTGACCAGACTGCGCGGAACTATGTTGGTTTTCTCATGGCGCGGCTCACTTGTTTATCACTTCTCATATTCATCTGATTTAATCAGCATGTTTTTCATGTCTAAATATAATTGAATTATTTTCTCTTCTTTATAAGTAATTGCAAAGCATTTAATATCAATAGCCTACTGAATCATTACAAGAAATTTAATGAAATGAGAAATGAAAATATGGATCTTAAAATCGAACGCTGCCAAAAATATAAAGGTTTTAAATAAAACAATAACCTAACGATGATTAGTCAAGTAACAAATCCGATATTGACGTTATGCACGTACCTTTCGTGCATTTATAATAATTTATATTTATGAAACGTCTGTAATGATTATTTTGAGAAAACAAATACATCAAGGAAACCGAAATGGCACAAAAGAGACCAGACTCCGAATGTAATCCAGATTTTCTGAAAACAGACAATTCTAATGAAGAAATGAACCGGTAATAAATCGGATTAGCTCCAACATTCTTTGTCTAACAATATTTCTGGTCTTGCTTCAGCACAAAGGTGATTATTTCAGACAGTAATAATGTACTTTTAAGCTTAGACGATCATCAGAGAAATAATAATCAATTTAATCGACGTGAATAATCTTTCCATATTTCGAAAGGAAGCTTGTAAGCATTTTGTTGCAAGAAATACTTTTATATTCTGCCTTTTATATATAATGCGTTGCGTAAAGATTTGGAACAAAGAAATGTAACCATTTGTTTGCAGATAAAGTGGCGGCTAATATTCATTATTCACTAACATATATAAGCTTAAAACACTTTATTCCGGGCAATAGAGTTTGCTGTCTGAAAGTAAGTGGCAGATAAAATAGTTCAACTATTTAATCTCAGTTTGGATGTGTGGGTTTACGTTGTTATATAGACATTGAAAAGTCTAATTTTTTTAAATGATAGGGACTGCCCTTTTCGCATGAACAAAGTTAGCCTCTTCATTCTACAGCAAAAACTCATTACGTTGATGGGCGGTATAAAATATGACATGATATGTATGCAAATAGTTCGCCTGGCTTTTCAGAATTTCAGAAAGGATTTGAGGAAATGCTTACCCATTTGTTATACTTCAATTATTCTTCAATTATTCTTCATAAACATTGAATTAAAAGATTAAAGTTTAATTCTAACTTTCTATTGATCTATATCAAAAATGCTATAATTTATTACACCCTGTGTATTTACCAGAAAATTCATTACATTTAATTGGAGATGGAAACAAGTACAGCTTAAATAATACAACAGAATTACTAGACATGTCAAAAGGACTTTTACACTGGTGTAGATGACAGTTCAAGCAGAATTCAGTCTCCAAGTTGATGCATATATATTAATATTCATGAAACAAATGAAATGGTGCATTTAGGATAGAGCGCAGACCGTATGTAATCTATCGGAAGCATTCAATTTGGAAAAGGGGATTATGATATCAGAATATCTTGTAAAGTTTTCATTAAGTTCCATATTTGTTGCAATAACTTTACATAATAGTGTTTTTATATTAAAAGCTTAGATTAGATTTATGTACTATCCAAACCAATTTGCCTTGTTTTATTGCACATTTCAATTCTAATATTGCACTTTCAAGAGTATGACGTTCTTGACATAATTTAAAAGCAAATTAAAGCATCTCGTTATTTAAGAAATATTCTTATATGCTTTTCTCTGTTAAAACACTCTTACGCTAGAATGACGTCACGTTAACGTGCGGTGACGTCAATGTTTTTGTTGCGACCAAGAAAGAGCGATACTATATTTTATCTACTGTTTTAGATTAAGGGCATATTAGAATCGAAATAATTTATACCAAAACAGTATTTTAACACTATCTATACTCTCGGGCGGTAATACGTCGTATAAATAATTTCACTCAGTCTGCTCCCTCGTGAAATTATTACGCCCGACGTATAACCGCACATCGTGCATAAATAAGTGTTAAAACACTCTTTTGCTATAAATTATTTCTTAAATATATCCCATTTTGTGTTTTACCGCTAAATAAAATCACTGTTTGGAGTTCAGCCAAGAGTGATATAATAGTACGCATCTGAACGACAAGAGCAAATCACTAAATGAGATACAAACATGTACATTATTTCGATTCTAACACGATACAAGTACATTCTTAAATATTTAATTGCCCGTTTTCTGTTGGTTTCTTTTCCAGCGCGCCGCTATGCCGTATAACGCTATGACATAATAAGTGTTACGTCAAAAAAAATGAATTGTTGTTTAATAAAACACAGTTTTCAACCCTTTGTTTAATAGGTAAATAAAACGGGTCGGGTTAGAAAAATTATTACCTTTATGTTTTTGATTTGCACAATGAGCACGACAGAAAATCATAACACTGCCAAGATAACATTTGTAATAACGATATATTTTTAAAGTAATTCAATGTGTAATGACTGTCAAAAGAAATGTGCGTCTTTCATGAAAAATAAATTTGCAATCACGGCAAATTGTTGAGACTCAAATTTGCTATCATGGTAATACTTAATAAGGATAGGTTATTGCTTAAACTCTGTAGAAAAGCTAATGTTGAAACTTAAAAATGTTCAGAAAAACAAAACCGCATAATATCTTAATGCATGTACAATTTTTTTTTAAGTTTTTTTGTGTGTGTGTCTGTTACTTTAGAAAAAAGCCTATTCTCGAAAATGTTATCAAAATTGAGATTTTCTCATAGACTCCCATTATGAAAACTTGTGTGAGGTTAAAATGTTTAAAATCAGTCTAGGAAAATCTGAGCTGACGACTTTATCTTTTTTATTTGCCGAATTATCTAAGTGTATTCTGAAGGTTTGAAAACTTGGGGATGTAATCAAATTCTACATTGTAGATTTGTTTGTTCCGAACGTGCAGAACTAATTTCATGAAGATATGGTCATAAACGTGGCCTCTAAAGCATTTCCTTTGATTTGACACAACATGACCCAGATTCAAACTTGACCTATGGGTCATCAAGACAAACATTGTAATCAAATTTCATGAAGATCCAGTGTAAAATCCAGTCCCTATTGCATACACAAGTTTTTTCTTTGATTTGACCTTGCGACCTAGGTTTTGATCCAAGATTACCCATATTCAAACTTGACCTAGATTTAATCAAGACAGCCATTCTGACTAATGTTTATGAATATCCAGTGTAACGTGAATCCCCGCTTGCGTACAAAAGGTTTTTTTATTTTATTTTACTGGGTGACCTAGTTTTTTATCCCAGATGACCCATATTCAAATTCGACCTAGATTTTATCAAGACACACATTCTGTTCAAATTTAATAAAGATCCGGTGTAAAATGCAGTCCCTGTTGCATATACAAGGTGTTTCTTTGATTTGACCTAGTGACCTAATGTTTGACCAAAGATTACCCATATTCAAACATGATCTAGATTTTATCAAGGCAACCACACGGACTTAATATCACGAATATCTGTTGTAAAACGCAGTCCCTATCGCATACACAAGGTTTTTAATTAATTTGACCTAGTGACGTAGTTTTTTTACCCGAGATGCCCTATATTCCATCTTGACCTAGACTGAATCAAGGCAATCATTCTGACTAATTTTCATGAAGATCAATTAAAAAATACAGCCTCTATCGCATACACAATGTTTTTCTTTGATTTGACCTAGTGACCTAGTTTTTGACCACAGATAACCCATATTCAAACTTGATCTAGATTTTATCAATGCAATCATTCTGACTAAATTGTATGAATATCCAGTGTAAAATGCAGCCCCTATTGCGTAGACAATGTTTTTCTTTCATTTAACCGGGCGAACTAGTTTTTTACCCTAGATGACCCATATTCGAACTTGACCTAGATTTCATTTACTAGACAAACACTCTGATCGAATTTCGTGAAAATCTGTTGTAAAATGCAGTCCCTATTGCATGCAAAAGGTTTTTCTTTGATACGACCTAATGACCTTGTTTTTTAACCCAGATGACCCATATTCGAACTTGACCTAGATTTCATCAAGGCAATTATTCTGACGAAATTTCATGAAGATCAATTGAAAAAAGTCAGCCTCTATCGCATACACAAGCTAAATGTTGTCAAACGACAAACAGACGACAGACGACGGACGCCGGACATCGAGCGATCAAAACAACATTGCTCAGGTGAGCTAAAAATCATTTATAACGGCAGTGGATCATATTACGAAGCAAGTGTCCAAACAGTGTTGAAACTGATTCCCCTCGGGTCTGTCTCATCGGAATAAATAAACAACATTTTTTTTAGTTTATTCGTTTAAAGCTATTTTTGCACACAGCTCGATTAATAAGCGTATACTCTAACTTTATAAGATGATATCAGATTCTACTGTTGCAGTTATGACAGGTCCTGAGTACAGAGTACAAATATGAGCTTAAATGATTGGCCTTTGCAAATGTGAATGACTCTATACCATAAATAAAGGAAATTACGCAATCATATATAATTAGTATATTGTTTACGTCGCTAGGATTAGATCATAATAGCAACTTGCGGTGACAGTCCTTCTTATTTCGAGATAGTTTGTGTGTGTGTTCGGGTTAGCGTCTTGTTCAATAACTTTTCATTCATATAAGCGACGGTGTCAGTGAACGCAATGGCCAGCTTTAAAGCCTCAGTGGAATACTACGTCGTGGACAAGTGCATTGATACCTCACAATATACTGACACCAGACTGGTCAGTCCTTGAACTATCTTTGCAATGCATTCACCAAACGAGGATGCAACTAGTACCGTTTTTCACGTCTTTGGTACGACGCGGCATGGGACCAAAGCCAGGTCCTCCTACACTCAAAGCGAGCGGTCTACCTAAAAGGCCAGCTAGTCAATATCTTTTGAGAAAGAAATGACAATAACATCCATAAGCGATATCAGAGGCATCGCTGCCACCAACACTTTATTCTTTAAAAAGGTTCGGGTTTTTTTTTTTCAGTAAATAAAACCATAGAAAATTCCGTCAGAGATTGAAAGAAAATATGTAATCGTGCAAAAAAATTCTGTTTGCTGTCTCTCTGACATTGCTAGCTTTATCATGGAGAATCACTTTTCATCTTTTCGTAATTGTGGTTTCCCTTTTTCAGTAACCTTTATCAAAGAGTCATTATTGATACCTAGGTTCCCATGTATATATCTACCTGTTGTTGCTATTTGCGACCACAGCTTTATCAAATATCTCACAAATGCACTTATTAAAATAGAAATGCTTTTAGTTTGTAATATTGTTTTGGTAATTTCAATTACATTGTACTTAGAAATCAATTTCTCAGATTTTCACCATGTCTTTCGAGCTTCAAACTTTGAGGTTGTATGTCTACATGGTTGAAAGGTTTATTTCTTTGCTTCAAGAAAATAAACTTATTACCAAGGAAAACAAGCATAATCCTATTGATGTACAAACCAGTATGCTAATACACAGGTCTAATATACAGATAGAGTAGGCCTTACAAAGATCACGTAATTATGATATTTGGCCTTAACCCCTATAATTTCGGTCTTCAACCAAATTGTGTAAAGATTTATAAATTACTTAAAAGGAACACTTGAGCATATGAATGTAATACAAAGATTGTTTTATGGTTTGAGGATTACAGATAACTTTTATTCTTCAACCACTTCTTCCGAACACTTTTTTCATTGCACTGCATACTAAGGATTTTTTTTTCATAGCTCGTTATTTTAATTCATGTCTTTTACTTCACTGTACTATTCTTCCAACTTGGGATAAAATATTTGCAGTATTATGTTAGAGTTTATTATTATTCATCGTAATTTCTGTAAATGACAACGCTTTGCAAATCATACCAATGTAAAGAGCGTTTATCTTTATCAATTTGAAATGATCTGTCTTATGGCCAGACCGATCACATTAGTCAGGAGAAAAGTGAACAAAAATGATTACGTCTTAGAATAATAATAAAATCTATAACAAGATATTTTCGAGTCTAACAAAGAAAATAACGTAACTATGGTTTAATGTGTTCCTTGTTACTACAGTTGTATATCGAATAATTGTAACAGCGCATAGATCTAATAATACTCTATTTATTCGTTTTAAGGATAAATATTTTATCCAACACATCACCGGAACTAAATATCTCATTAGGGCCTCCTTAGGTTTCTCTTTGTGTAAGAGAGTTTTCAAGGGAGACAATTCATCAACTCATCAACTATATAAGTAAAGCGATTTCTGCAACTTTCCTTTTTGACGACAGCTCCATTGCAAGGTAGACGTCAAAAATTATTTACATTTCTTAAATTGTACATTCAATTATCATTTAATTTATAAAAACAAAACCCCACCACTTCCCCGACCCTTTTTCTTTCCTGTGTTTTCTGCTTTCAGTTTCACCTTTCAGTCTGGCTGAACTAGATGGTCAAATTACACATCATCGTCTGAACTGTTGCAAAATACGGACAAGACAAAAGACCTATTGCAGCGCCCGTTGCCGAAACTAAACCAAATTTGGACACTATTGAATATCAGCGACCGTTGCCGGAGCTAAACCAAATTTGGACACTACTGAATGTAAGCAACCGCTGCCGGAGCTAAACCAAATTTGGACACTACTGAATGTAAGCAGCCGCTGCCGGAGCTAAACCAAATTTGGACACTACTGAATGTAAGCAACCGCTGCAGGAGCGGACTCATATTTGGATGCTAATCATTATCAGCGACCGTTGCCGGAGCTGAATAATCGTATAGTTTGTACTTTTAATTCTAACATAATATGACTTTGATACGCAGTTTATTTCTTAACTAAAATTGACCATCTTTGATATGTAATTTCACGAAATATTTCGCAGATACGAATCTTTGATTTTGTAAGTTAAGCGAGTAATGTCATTCTAGCATAAAACAGTTTTTGCATCCGTTGCCGGGGCAAATTATTAGGTATATAAATGTCAAAACATTTCGTACATCCTATATTTCTCTGTCAATAATTTTTCAGCCTTGACCACTATCATGCCAATCAATACCTTTTAAAATAAATGAGTCTAAATTTACAGTTTGTTAGTTATAATACTTTCCGGTTATGTTGTTGTGTAATGCTATTTATTTTGCGAATTACCCTATGTCACGAATTACTTATGAACCTAAGTTAGCGACCGACAGTAATTTTATATGAAAATTTAAGTGTAAATGTACATAAAACTGTCCACCTTAAGTTCTCAAAACTTGAACAGTTTTATACGTTTCAAATACATTTTGTACGTTTAACTGTCCCCAGGAAAAATAATTTTTCTATGCTTGTAAACTCGCACATTGTTGAAACTTTTAGCTTTATTGTGTTATGTTGTTACCATGTTGTAACCTGACTAGAAATAAAAGTATTTATTGTTGTTGTTGTTGTAACATAAAACGAGTTTCATACATCTAATATTGACCGCACTGAAACTTTCTATAACGATCAGAAACAGAATTATCATCCAAACATATTGAACCAGTTTTGCAGATATTTAATATATGATATAAAATGAATTTACACAAAAATAGTTTTTTGTTAAACGCTTGTTAATCGTTTGAAAATGAAAATAGAAATATTCTGAGAGGAATAAATTTAATCAGATCATTGCGTTGCCGACAATAAAGTCTCATCAATATCTCACCAACATAGATTTTACTGTTGTCAAGGCGTCAATGTTAATTAAAGAAAACTAGACCCTATAAGGGAATGAGTATTTAATAACATTAAAAATTCCAGTATACAGCTAATAACATGATAAATTATGTCTTGTCATACTTTAATCTAGCAGTAATCTGTTCCTGAATGGAACCAACCTTTGCCAACTTAAGAAAAATCGCAATAGTTACATATTAAATTTGAATGTCAACAGTTTTGTTGTTAGTCATACGTTTATATATAAGGAGGGAAAATGTATCATATAAGTATGAATAAACAATATAAACATATAAGCCCTTTATGAACAAAACAGTAAAAATAATATTTCCATGGCAACAACACTGCACAATAGATGATAAAATCTATATGTGTATTGAAGATTTTCAGGAAGCATAGAATGCAACCAAGCAAATAATAGCAGACTCGGTTTGATTGAGTCTGTTCATGAGAGGTAATAGAAAGTGCAACACCTCTTACCATCCCCCTCCCACCACACTATGACCGGCTTAAGCGGAACTCTATCAAATAGATATTGAATGGACTCATGAGCCGAAAGGACCAGAAAATATAACAACACTGAATCCAAGTACGGGGAAACATTTTACGGCCACCACACGGCACTTATAGATTACTGTTGTGATAGTTAATAAAATCTTTGGAAGCATAGAATGCAACCAAACAAAATGATAGCAGACTCGGTTTGACTGTGACTTTTAAGACAGAATCGAATCAATCAATGACCTTCACAGAAAGAACTATGAGTAAAATGATGTACAATTAATCTATTATCTTTATGCTTGTAAAGCTCTTTTCACAACAGTTTTACTTTTTTCTTACCTGATAAGTTTTGACATTCAACTTTCGTTTTTGTCCTTAATATTCCATTGTTTTTTTTTGTTTAAATGCTTAACCCTGTGAATTTTTGTTATGTTGTTGGACAGCCAATGCTCTGTTGCTTCGCAGCGACTGATTAGCGTCAGATTTGATTGTTCTTTAATTGCACGGAAGATAGCTGATTCCATATTGGTAAAAATCTTCAAACTTTAACATCTTTTAACAAGTGAAGCAAAACTTAAAAAAACATATTATGAATTTCTTGTAGCTTTCTCATAGGACTATACTTTCCAGATACAAAGGGAATTGTGTAGTTGTGTATATTATCAACAAGTTATAAATACTCATTGAGAGCTGGATTATTCCGGATACTCAACAAAACGAAAACTTGAATAATTATACTACTTGCGGAAGGGTACGGGTAATTAAACTGTTGTTTAAGAAATACTATCCCAAACATATATTTTATCGTTTACGCATAACATTATAGGGTAAAGTATAAAGAGTAATTCGTTATTTTATTGTGTGCGTTCACCTTATCTAAACTTAGAAATGGCGAAAGATAAGGTAGATACGTGATGACATTAATAGAACTTTCTGGTTTAGGTATAAGTTGTGTGTAAGATACATTAGCTGAAATATTGCCTTCCTGGCGTAATAATAGCTTATAATGACAGCCATTCTTCTTACTAAGTGAGGGACAGAAAGAATAATGTTATAGACAGATCGTGCACATGTCTCCTCATTAGATTATTTACGCGTTCATGTACACGCCGTTCTCAATTGGTTGGTTATCAGCTCAAACGGAAGACCGGTGTAGGTATAACAAGCACAACTTAGATAAAATCAATGAGTATTTTGAACTAGTTGTGATGACATTGTAAGATTTATTATATATAAACCGAATTCATTAAGAAAGCGCCATTCAGAATTAAGCCTCGGAATAAAAACTCGGCAACCAAATTTAAGAGAAAAAAACATATTGAAACACTCATTGTTCTTACGATAAAGATCAAAATTTAATCGACTTATCTATCTAGACTTTTACTGGATTTCTGGATACTTTGGATTAAATAAGGAACTGCATTTTTATCGCAAGGCAAACTACAGTTTAACGCGGACGGGCGCTTTGACAGTTCCAACTAGATATTGTAAATATCGACAGTCTGGCGTTTGTTTCAATTTCCATAGAAAGAAAATAACATAAAATTCTAGCAACCTACTGTAAAATCTAAATATAAGGAGTGAATGCTGTGTGTTAAGATGGGTATTAACTACATTTGGGCTTCTTTCAAATTATGATGGAATCGCTTAAGGTTTCATTAACAAGAAGTCCAATGTGGTTTATACCAATCTAAATGAACAAAAGAAACATTTAATCCTTAATCAAAGGCGATGAAAAAGTTTATGAGCCATGTTTCGGAACATTGTGTATGGAAAAAGTATGAATTCCTCTTAAGACCATCAAAAAATCCTAAGTTTATTGATTTAATCATACATGCTTCTGCAACGGTTTATTATCAATGCCAAGGATATATAATATCTCGACGTAGAGCATCACACTTAAAACTAACTCAGTCAAACATTTTTGTCGATTGATAGATTTCATGGCTGAGAGCTGATACTCCTACAATATGTCAAATTCACATTATAAATAATATTTAGCAGCAAAAATATCATAACTTGCAATTCCTTTGTCGCCAGAGATAGTTTATATTCGCAACATTCTCTGCGTCATTGAAGTAAATGTCTAGGTCAATAAACTTTATGTTTAAAAGATCAAGCATTGATTACCATTACTGACTTTAAATATATTGACGCCACTTTAAAAAGTAAAAAAAAAACAACAAATAACCCATTTTAGCATTATTTATGTCTGCAATGAAGGGTTCATATGCAATTTTCTTGGCGTCACTCAGATTATTATCATAGTTGCTGGTGACAGTCCTTCTTTTCTTAGAGAAAGAAATAGATCATAATAACACAAAAGGTGATACAGGCAGATATAACTGCAGATATAAAAATTCATATGTCTCCAGCTCAGCTTAATATTTTCTAAGACTTGATCAAGGCAGTTAAATACAAAATGTTGTAGGAAGAACATATTTAATAGAGGGAAGAAGAAAATACAATGTAGAGCGAGTGACGTATGAATGAAAAACATTTTTATAATGATGTAAGAAAATTGGTGAGGGACTTCGTACTTCTAACTTATTACTTCTTACTTTGATATTTGCTCGAGTCAATATTTCGCCAGTTCAGACAGCAGGATGTACCAGTATCTCAACAACAGACAAGGCGGTGCTGTAGGCAATGAATCGTGTCAGGTACACGTCAGTGAAACGTTTAAAGATACCACTTCCGTTTCATCCTTTACACTGTCCGCCGTGTTTTTATGTTCACGCGTAAAAGGAATAAACTCACTAAAAATTGGTTTCTTTTATCTAATATATCACTGCGATACGTCCATCGGTTGTAGCACGCACTAGAACGATTTTTAAATACCAGTAACTTACATTCGGAGAAAGTCATTTCTTTTTTTTTTTTTTTGTTTTTTGTTTTTTATTTTTATTTTTTTTTTTTTTTTTTTTTGTTTTGGGTTTATCGCCGTCTTTCAACAGTTTTTCAGTTATGTAACGGCGGGCAGTTAACCTAACCAGTGTTCCTTGATTCTGTATCAGTACAAATTTGTTCTCTGCGAGCAAATGCCAGCTTCCCCACATGAGTAAGAGGTGGAGGACGAATGATTTCAGACACAATATCTTTATCAAACGAGAACATACTCTCCGCCCAGGGATTGAACTCGCAAACCCGCCATCCGTAGATAAGCGCTTTTCCTATTGAGCTAAGCGGCCGGGCTCGGAGAACATTACATTGTATCAGTGATGAATAAAATTCAAATGTAAAATCATTGACATCTTTGATGCATGAAAAAATATTTTCAGACAATCACACTGAAAATCAGCTCAAATTGTAATGATGATGTATAACCATAATTGTTTGACAAATTCTATTGTGCATTTATTTCATGACGAATACGTACTTAGAACTGAAGTGATTTTACTAAAAATGTATAATAAAGTAAAAGAAAAATGCTCCAAAGAGCAAAATAACTGAGAGCTAGTCAAATCCGCCGTGCAGTATTTTCCCACCATTTTCACTATTTAATGTCTGTAAAACTAAAATGCACTCCGTTTCTTTGATTGGACTAAATATTGCCATGTGAAATCTGAATATACTGTAAGAAGTAACGTCTTTGAATAGGCACTAATTTAAAAAAAGAGTAATTAAGAAATTAGAAGTAAGAACTAAGAACTAAGGACTAAGGACTAAAATCTTAAGTTTCGAGTAAGATCATAGAAGTGATAAGTTAGAAGAAACTGACCAGAAGTCTCTCTTTGGAACTGGAAATTTGCCTCTCCAGTTTACTAGTTATTAGAGGTTAATATACAAGTTGGTGTACCTTCTGGCCATAATGCCAGGTCCAATTCCGTAATGGTACGAGGGTTTAGACCGTGAGCTATTGTTGAACAACTGCAAGGTGATCTTAAGATCAAAATGCAAAACCTAACAATTTATTTACCTTTTTATTACATTCCCAGGCTTCATTCTAACCTGTTTTTTCCCCACATTTTCAACGGCCGCAATTGCCGTTTCTGGAGTTGTTTATTTATTTTTATGATACATAATAAATATCATCAATGTAACAGAAGTAAGCGAAATGTGTTTATTTAATTTTTATATGTAACAATAATTCAGTATTATAGTGACATGATTTTTTCCAGAAATTTCATTACTGTTTCTTGGCTAAAATCTATATTTCTATGCAGTATTTCTTCCATGACTGACGCTGAGGTCAATTCACATTTAGAAGAATCATCTCTGATAATAGCGGATCACAAGGGAAACAGAACACAATACAAACACTTGCTCATTTTAACTTATTTTAAATATATACTGTGCATTTTTTAGCAAATAAAATCTGTAAAAATATCCTTTGGAAGCAAAGAATGCAACTAAGAAGAATAATAGCAGACTCGGTTGGATTGAGTCTGTTCATGAGACACTTCTCACGCCCCCTAGCACCGGCTTAAGCGAAACGTAAAGTACAAACCAAAGAGTAAATCATTTGCACGTGACAGGAAAACATATAAAATATATATTAGTATATAAAACTGTTGAAATATTTTTTTTCAATTAGTTTTATTTGCTTCTGCTTTTTTTTCTTTCTTTTTCACGTTTGCTTTGTTATCGGCCGCGTTCTTCAAATTGAAACTATTGTGCAATTAACGTCCAATATGCTATTCCCCGTTGCTTTGCCAAAATTAGGCCGTTTTCATAAAATGTTCGACCAGCTGCTGTAATAAATAACATATCTAGTTTATAGTATTTCATATTTTTCAATACAAAATATCAGCGCAACTATGAATTTTCGCTGCTTCAGTGGTTAACGTTCTAGCCTTTTAGTCTGGAAATGAAATATATCAAAATATCTATCAAACAGCATTTTAACTGGTGTTAATAGCAACCAGTTTAAAACTGATCGGGCCTGAACTTTTCTTTCGTCTAAGTTTCATGGATGAAATACATTTGACTTCAGATAAATATCTTTAAATTGCGTAAAGATTAAGTGCATCATGTCATAACCATCAAGTGAGTTTTTCGATTTTTAGTAATTTAAGGGTCTGTCTGTTGTTTTTTTAAACATCTAATTTGAAGTAAAGTTAAAATGAAGACCGTAAGCGAAATATAACATTTCTACAGAAACTATCAATACGACGATTTTGACGTTAGTTTACCATAGTTTGATAATGGCAGGGTCAAACATTTGACGTAAAAATGGTCTCTGAATGTGGGAATATCGTGCAAACAACCACTTTACAGACTCATATTCGTCTTGTTCTGATATTGATAAATATATTTACGAAATTCCCACCCACGTTACATCTTCTCGATTAAGAGACCCTAGGTGCATGAGAAGTGATTATAAATCAATTTATTGTTTGATTTTGTAATTTAGGTCACCGTTATGTACTTCTTATTAAATCAAAATAATACAAAATATATATTCTCCGAAGGCTTTCTAAACTGTCAACAGAAAAATAGATATTTTGTGTTCTTATAAAGCCAAGAGATCAACGACGTGTTACAACACGTTAATAAGAGAAAGACTGTGCGTATTTTCTCAGAAAAAAAACAGTTATAGAATTAAGTTGTGTCCCATGTTAGTTTTGCATCTAGATATAAGAACGCATTTTTAATTCCCGCAAAAGGCACTACCAACAACATAGCGATCGTTATCATTCAGTTTAAACCACTGCTTTTTTTTTCTAACATCGCGGTTTTCGATTTTCGAGCTGTCTTTACATCATTGCAGTTTCGACCTTCTTGTTTTCACCGTTCTGTTTCGATTTTTATCGGCGAAATTTCAGCTTTCGTTATCGTGGTTTCGACTCTCACCATTGTGATATGGACTTTTATCATCTTTGTTTAGACTTCCACAGTCGTAGTGTAAACTTTTGACTTTTGTGTTTTACCACGATCGTAGTTTCGACTTTCCTCATCGAAGTTTCGACTTTCCTTCTCGTGATTGCGCCTTTCACCATTGTGATTTCGACTTTCATCAGCTTTGTTTCCTAGTCCACTATCGTAGTTTCGACTTAAAGTATCATGAGGTCGAATTTAATCGTATTGATTTTGACTTTCCCTATTGTCATAGTTTTGACTTTCCTCAACGTGGTTTCGACTTTCATCACCTTGGTTTCAATATTTGCCATCTTAGTTTCGACTTTCATCATCGTGTTTTCGAATCACCATTGCGATTTCGACTATTTTCATCATTGTTTCGACTTCAACCATAGTAGTTTAGACTTTCATCATATTGTAATTCCACCTTCCTGTTGCGCATGTGCAACCTGATCTCAATACAACAATGGACGACTGCATCTAGAGATATTTTGAAATGGGTTTCTCCTACGCAAAAATTATGGTAAAAGTTAATGAATCAACGGCTATTGATATGAGGTAATTGACAGGCGCAACAGAAAGTCAATACTACGGTGATGAAAGAAGAAACTACGAAAGTTAAATACAAATCTACGATGATGAAAGTGGAAAGCACGATAATTGCAACACAAACTGCAATGGTGTAAACGATAAATTGTATCGCATTTTCATCATCGAATTTTGGTGATTTCGATTTCCGTGGTATATGGTTTCGTTAAAGAAAAAGCAAAAGTCAAAACGGAGTTCCATACAAATTTGTATTCATTTTGTAATTTTTTTATTTTGGTGTTACCTTATTGCAACGGTTACGGTGAACCTACTCCCATATGTTATATATCGTTAATATGTTTAACATAACTTAACTTAGCATTAATGAATTTAAGCCAAGCAGTAAAATTCCTATGTAGTAAATCTCAATTTGTCGAATAACGAATGTCCTCCCCGCTTAAAGGCGTGATCATGCGATGACAAAACAAAGTATTCTCAAAATGCATGAAATATGTATATTTCATATTTACCTGTTGACAGTTTGGTCAACACAAGTAATCCTAGTCGAATTTCGGTTATCTCGAAGTAAAATGCCTTGTCCATTGGTATTCTGGATAACGAGGTTCTACTTTACATGCTATTTTGCTTGCTCAATGTGTACTGATTTGGGGAACATAACACTGCCAACCTAGAGGGAGCTGGTTAACCCCCTCGTTGGGAAAAATGTTCTCCGTAACGACTTGAAAAACTCAATTCATGCATTTTTCTTATATCTAACACATTTGATGACATTTCAGTTTCTTGTGGAAAAGCAAGTTTTGTAAGGCTTAATTTGGTAAAACTGTACCATAAATTATCTTTTTTTAAATAAAATATGTCGGATATGAAATAGCAAGAAATAGAACAAAAAATAAGCCTATTTTGGCAACAAAGAAAAATGAGCGTAGAAAAATCAATCGGTTATTGTTTTGACACAACGAGACTCAGCTTTACATTGAATGATTTTTTGAATATTTACAACATATTTCCGAAAAAAACCCTTTTCTATCATTCAAAGATCAGTGACTTTCAGCATGTTATGTCTTTAATTCAACAATGTATTTATTGAGGAAAATGTTTACAGCAACAAATTACAATATTGAAAATACTTTGCAAAGATACATAGGTTTTGTCATCAATTCGTTAAAAAGGTCAAAGCCTCAAAATTATTTAAAGCTTGACATGAAAAAGTCTTATTTTCGTATAAAACCTTTGTGACTGGTAAACTAAGTATAAGATACGTCTGTGTGATTCTTGTAGGTCAATGCTATGAGTGGTAATTCGAAAATTAGTTAACTTTAGATTTTCTGTTGCTGTTCCTAAAGACTGAAAGGAACAATGACCATGCTTCTGCTAATTTAAATATGATTCTCCGGCATATTCGAATGAGAATAAAACACTGCTTCCTTATCAAAAATACATGACAACGAGCTCCCATATAAACTCATGTATCGCTAGCCGACCTTGGTTAAAATATTTACTTTTTTGTCGTTTATAAAACAAACTAATGTAATGAAAGAGAAACGTAATGATCTCATTTATTGTCATATTGTACAATGAATCTATGTGCCATATTGTGCACTTTCTAAGTTTAATTAAAGAATGTATTTAACGAGATTCCTGAATACCCATGGTAATGTTATAACCTCAACTGTATTCATAAATTAAAACATCATGACCGTTTTACTGAATACGTTGTTATATCTCCTAATATTTTCTCATTCAGTTCATCTGTTTTTCTGCCACGTATCAATAAAGTTTGTCCGGAATATTCCTTTGCAACGACTGGTGGGGTTTCATCCCAACTCGGTACCATGACTTGTTTCACATATTTAGGAAATTGGACTTCCATGTGGCGAGTAGGTTTAGGTACGCTGAATTCAATCTCGACTTGCTCCTCACCGATGTTGGTTACAGCCTCACTTTGGATGTAGAGTTCTTCATGTGAGGAAGCCATACAGCTGGTTAGCCATCAAGCTGGTTTGCGGAAGGTCGTTGGTACCGGCTCGGAGGTGCACCTGGAGTCGCTATATGACCTATAACTGTGTCGTTGTGACGTTAAACCCAACAGAAAAAAGAAGAAAAAAAAAGAAAATAAATATGGGATAAACTTTGCATATTCATATTACTAAATGTTTTAGACTAGCTGTAACTTATTTCTTATTTCTGGGGGTTTCGTTTTGAGGAGGCTGCGTTTTTGGTGCGTGGCATTCCCTGTTTGATATTTTTCTTTGTTTTTTAGCTTTTTAAATAACTAACATTATTTGAAACAATTTTAGGCTGAGGAACATTAAATTAGGCTGACGAAGTATTTCTTTTTTGTAATGATACATTATTTGTTAGATATTCAACAGTCAAGGTAACAGCATTCTTAGAACTCAAATTTATACGTCGCCTAGTTTCCTCTGACAGGCATCTTATGTGCTTTTGTAATTTTATTTTATCATTTTAGAGAAAAATGAAAGTCATAGTTCCTTTGAGACACACGGCTACTAAACGCTAGCGCCACCACCAAATTGTGGTGATAAGGAAAAGAGCTATCGACATTTCCGTGGTGCAGCTATCGCCCATTTCTATTTGTAAAGACGTGAGTAAAATTTATATTTAATTTTATATTTTCATTGATAGAACTTTTTTTCGAAAATCAGAGAATGTAGTTCCGTGTAACAACACTTTAACTACAGGTTGACTGTGATTTCATTAAAATAATATGCAAATTGTGGTGTCAGGAGCTTTTCTCCCAAATATGACAGTGGCACATTTTCATATCGGCCAGTATTCGAAAACCATTCCGATGAATAGACACACTGTAAGAACATACCTGCGCATGCAAATGGTGTAGAAATGATAAATAATTATATACGCACACACCATGAATAATAGAATCTCCGGTTAGAAGAAATATACCAGGATTTTAAAAAGTGGTGGCGCTATAACTCTAGTGATGGTGCAATACAGTAGTGGTGGCGCTGTTACGGCATTCAATAATACGAACTGCTGACGCATCCGGAACAAAACAAACACCAACATTCTCTAATTGATAATTTTCCTGCAAGGAATTGTGTTATTACAGAAAGAAAAACACGATCATTGTTTACTTACCATTATGAAACATTCTCTATCCAAAAGAAAGAACAAAATACTCACAGACCCTTGGGATTCTTGTAGTCAGAGTAAATATTTTCCTTTGTTTAAAATGTTAATGTAGAATTATTTCTAACCTTTAGATATTCTACTTAAATACAAACGTGAGTGTACTTTAAATTCAGGTCAAGAAAAATAGTAGCAATATTTTTATTTCAAACAAAGATTTGTGTCCAGGAAATAATTTGAAGATAGTGTAGAATTTATTTGTTATAATTATTAAGATTCTGAAAGTTACTCCCCTTTGTTTTTATGCGTCGTAAACAAAAGACCTGTCTGAAAAAGTGAATACAGTACATTTTCAATTCCAATCGATTAAATATGATTAATCAATAGAGCTTAAATGTACAATCTGAATCCATATACATGTAGATTATTTTGCGATCATGTAGCGGTTACTACATGTATTTTGTCTAGTAACGTAATTTGGGTGTAGTGTGGGATAGGTTGATAACATCGATTATTGTAGAAATTTCCATGGCTTGCAGACAGACATTTTCACATTTTCATATATTAAAAGTGAATATTATATACAACAGCGCCACTACTACTGTATAGCGCCACCACTTGAGTGAGAGTGCCACCACTTTCAAAAATAGTCGTGTTTTAACTTTTACTATGTTTTTCGTAATTGTTTGGTGTGTGGGAATACGTGTAATTCACTCCTACACCATTTGCATGCGCAGGTATGTTCTCACAGTGTGTCTAATCATCGGAATGGTGTTCGAATACTGGCCGATATGAAAATAGGCCACTGTAAAATTCGGGAGAAAAGCTCCTGGCACCATAATTTGCATAATATTTTAATGAAATTACAGCTAACCTGTAGTAAAAGTGTTGTTACACGGAACTACATTCTCCGATTTTCTAAAAATGTTCTATCAATGAAAATATAAGATAAAATATAAATTTTACTCACGTGTTTACAAGTAGAAACGGGCGATAGCTGCACCACGGAAATGTCGATAGCTCTTTTCCTTATCACCACAATTTGGTGGTGGCGCTAGCGTTTAGTAGCCGTGAGACAGCAACATTTTATCTCTTTTATAAAGACCTATTTTGGTCTTTGGAGTTGAATATACTGAATAAATCCTATCATATATCATCTGTTTTGCTCTTTAAATACAGATAATTATACGTAAGAAATGCTTTAAAGGCGGGTCTAGCATTAAATATTGGAAATAAAATTGGTCTGGGAAAACGTTGACTGTAATCTTTGCCAATTTTCTAAATCACGATTTACGTAAACAGGAAATTCGTATGCTTTACTTTTTTATGATCAATGAACCAGCGAATGATTCACAGCATTTTAACCTTTTCTGTCTTCTTTTTCGAAGAGGAAATTTCAGTGTTACATCATTTAATGTCAGTTGATTTAAAACTATAAATATCTTTATTTACTTCCTTAAAAGTAATACTTTTGCACCCTTTGCGGTCACATTCTTTGTCTCGGATTTAAGTAACTTGAAGAGGTTTCATCTTTAAAGCTTGTCTTCCTCATCCATTATCGTTACCCACAAAGTATATGATTTTGTATCAAACCGTTTCATCAAAACAAGACATTTTACTGATTTCTGCACATTATCTACACCAGTCTGAATGTCTCCTGTTGAGTAATAGCGTCAAGAATTATATGAAAAATTTAATTTGTTTTTCAAATATGCCATTCGTCTTGATTAATGGCATCATGTCGTTTCTGTAAATATTGCCCTTTCCAAAAGACTTTGTAAAAAGGATCACAAAGATGGCTCTAAATTTGGTCACAACGAAAAGTAATTATAATGTGTTTCGTAATGTTTTTCAGCCCAGTGAAATATTAAAGACATTTAGATTATAGGGTAAAAGGTTTTAAAAGCTAGTACGTTATAAAGGATATGGAAGACATTAAAGATTTAAAAGTGGCATGTAGTAAGAATCATATGAATATTTTTGAATATGAAAATTCGTAATTATAGTGAATAACAAGCAAAACATGTTACATGTTCAAATATGAATTGCATCTAAGAACATAAAAATGTATCCTTGATAGATTTCAATGAAAGTTTTATTTGGTCCCCTCGAAGTATTCACCTCCAACAGATATGCAAAGTTTCAGTCTTCTAATCCAATCCTTGAAGGCATTTTCATAGTCTTTTCTAGATATGCTATGAAGACACTGGAATATTGCAGAACCGAGGTGTTTGCGCTGCACAAATTTTCGACCAGAAAGGTATTTTTGAGCCTTAGGAACAAAAAGAAGTCACACGGGGCAAGGTCAGGCAAATAAAGAAGGTGAGGGAGCACAAAAACATTTTCCTGCTTCAGAAAGTCTTGTACAATAGACGCCTTGTGCGATGACGCATTGTCATGTAGCAATCTGAAATCGGCCAAACCAGTTGGGGGTCTTCGATTTTTGAAATATTTCTTCAGTTTTCGAAGAACTTTAGTCTTGTAAAACTTCGCATTTACGGATTTGCCTTTAGGTACAGCAACCTGAATGGCAGGACCCTGAGTTGTGAAGAATATGGCATACATTACCTTCTTGACACTCATGGTCCGCTTTGCAATGCATGGTCTTTAGCTAGACTTTGTTGCCCATATTTTGTTCTAAGTCTTTAGTTTGGGCTCAAAAAAGTGAACCCATGTCTCGTCACCAGTGACAACATTTGCGAAAGACCGTGCATTGTAATTTGGAAACTGTTTAAGCAACAATTTTGAGCATTGCACGTGTGCCTTTTTCTGCTCATCTGTCAAAAGATGGGGAAACCATCTAGCACAGATCTTTCTCATTTTCAAATTACGTTTCAGAATTGTATGAGCTGCTCCTAATGAGATGCCAACCATACTAGCTATTTGCCTAACGGTGTATCTTGCATCAGTAGCAAGTATTTTTTTCACTCTAGCAACCATCTTGGCAGACGTTGCTGTTTTCGGCCGACGGCCGTGTGGTGCATCTTCTGTTGAAACTAACCCACATTTGAATTTCTTAAACCAACGAATAACTGTCGAAAAAGACATTTCATTATGCCCATAAACAGAACATATTTCATCAAAAATGTCTTTACACCCTATGCCAAGAATACAACGATTCTTGATATAGGACCGTATTTCAACGACGTACGCTGACCTACATCCAACCATTTTTGTATTAGTATACACGAGTAGGCAATGTTTAGCGAGCGATAGACACAGCTAATGTGAACGGATTTCAATGGGTGTGGTATCAATGTAAAGCTATTATCTACCCAATAATCTCAATTTCCTCGTGATTTTTGCATTATTGAGCGAGATAACGTTCTAGGTGCATTCATATTTGAGCAATCCTTGTAATGTGTGATTTTGGTCATTTACTCCCACTAGCACCGGTTTAAGCGGAATTTTATTATAGAAAAAATGAATGTTCCATTTTCCATGACACAAAAGGACCAGAGTATACAACAAATATGTGTCCAAGTACAGGGAGACTTTTTATAGCCGCAACAAAATTCTTGAAGACCGCTGTTGTGAACAAAATCTGTGAAAAGATCCTTTGAAAGCACAGAACGCAACCAAGCAACTTGAAAGCATTGTCTGTTCATGAGTGGTAACAAAATGTCGACACCTCTAACGCACTGGCTTATGCGAATTATTATATACATATAGTAAAATTGAATATTCTCCAAGATCCATAAAGAACAAATGACTCAAAGAGACATGTGTAAGTATGAAATATAAATATCGATGGTCTTGAAATTAACTTACTAGTATCTATTAACAAGACTAGTATCTTTAATTCAAAATTAGCCGCCTATAGATGTTTAGTAATATGAATGTGAAGCTCTAAAATTATTTTTGCCTTTTAATTTTCATCTTTCACCATCATTCAATTTTAAATGTCCTGCTCCTGATATAAATTGAAAAGACAGTCACATGTCACTGAGAAGTTTCTTTCAATTAAGTATGTAATGTCGACGCAAAACATATTGCCAAAATGATTTTGCTCATTACAGAGTTTAAGCAAAGTGCATTGATGTAGGAGAAATTACATGAAAGAATAGTATTTCTTAAGATATCGTTGTTAAATGCTACACGTATTGTTCATTTCCATGAAACATGTTGACGAGTAGCAGTCTAATTTTCGGTATCTGTATTGATAGTGTATTTTGAATTCCGCAAACGGAAGAAATGAGACAGACCGATTGTATTTTAAGACCTGCCGAAATTCACATTCAGTTTGAAAGAATGATTTATAAAGAACACTATCGTTTTCTCTAGAAGCAGTGTTGTTGAGAGTATTATTAATTACACTGCTTGTTGATGACAGGATACGGAATATACGCTGTCAAGTAAATCCATATCAGGCGAGAGCAAAGCTCCTGTATCCTGTCACCAACAAGCTGTGTAACGATTTTATCTTGCTGACTACCTTTTACTTCCCCGCTGTAATTGACATATTTTGTATATTAATGAAGCTACTAACAGTGCAGACTGGAATTCTGCAATCATTTGTTCGGTCATCATGCTTTGATTATAGTTTATTAACACCAGACATAAAATGCAAATGAACTGTATTTTGACTGAATCACAGAACACAGAAGCTAATTCATACCAGTTATGAACTGGTTTTGAAAAAACTTTATCCTTTCGAAAATCATCAGATTTCGCAATGTCAGAAATGTGTTAAAAGTTCGGCTGTCATCCCGTTTTCTTGTTAAATCCTTTATCTTGCACGCAGATTAAATGATCCTACAACAAACTGCTGATTAACAAATATGTTAATTACGGAATTTCGTTAGGCCCATTGCCATTGAATGTGTTGATCTGAAACGCGATTCCTGATAGTACGATGATGAAAACGCGAAATCACGAAACTACGATAACGAAAACGCGATACTACAATGATGATAACGCAATACTTCGATAACGAAAACACGATAATACGATAGCAGGATGATGATAATGCAATATACTATCGTGTTTTCTACAAAATCCGATCTGAGAAACTAGAGACGTGTTCCTCAAAACACTTGGAACACTTGTGGTACCATCTTTAAGCAGCTGTCATGAAAGGGTCATAATCCAAGGTTCACATCTTTGACATTAGTGACCTTGACCTTCAACCAGCATTGTTCGCTTGTGGGTTCTGCATAAAGCCTTCAGGCAGGAGCATATCACCCAACTTTCATGGTAATCCTTCAAACGGTTTAATATGAGAAATAGAGCAGACATGAACTCCAAAGGTTCAAACCTTTGACCTTCACTGATGACCTTGACCCTGAGCGCCCGTCTTCTGCGCACAGGTTCTGCACTTTGTCTTGGGTAGGGGAATTGTCAATCGCGTTCATTGATGTATCAGGCATGAAATCAAAGGTTCGAACCTTTGACCTTGATTGGTGACCTTGAGCTGGTAAAATTTATATCTTTCCTATAAAACAACATTGTGCACCTTTCGTTCTTTTTCCACCCTAAAATCTATTCACTAACCATGTTACTATAATAACAAGGCAGTCTGAAGGACAGCTTAATCCCCCGCGAATGCTATGGAAAGTGAAAGGATAAACCTTTGATTTTAGCTGTGACCTTGACCTTGAACTGACATGGCTGACTCATGAATTCTGCACAACGTCTTGATGAGGTGATCATTTGACCCAAGTTTCATGAAAATCCTTCAAGGGGTTTAGGAGATACAGAGCTGAAACCTTTGACCTTCAGTTGTGACCTTGACCTTGAGTTGACATGGCTGACTCATGAGTTCTTGATGAGGTGATCCTTTGACCCAAGTTTGATGAAAATCCTTCAAGGGGTTTAGGAGATACAGAGTGGACACAAAATGGAAGGCTCAAACCTTCGACCCTTAGTTGTGACCTTGACCTTGAGCTGGCATGGTTGACTCATAATTTCTGCACATCGTTTTGATAAGGTAATCATTTTACCCAAGTTTTATAAAATTCCTTTAAGGGGTTTAGCGGACACGAAATGGAAGGCTCAAACCTTTGACCTTCAGTTGTGACCTTGACCTTGAGCCGACATGGCTGACTCATAAGTTCTGCACATCGCCTTGATGAGGTGATCGTTTGACCCAAGTTTGATGAAAATCCTTCAAGGAGTTTAGGAGATATAGAGCGGACACAAAATGGAAGGCTCAAACATTTGATCCTAAGTTGTGACCTTGACCTTGAGCCGGCATGACTGACTCATGGATTCTGCACATTGTCTTGATGAGGTGATCATTTGACCCAAGTTTGATAAAATTCCTTCAAGGGGTTTAGGAGATATAGAGCGGACACAAAATGGAAGGCTCAAACCTTTGACCTTGAGTTGTGACCTTGACCTTGAGCCGACAAGGCTGACCCATGGGTTCTGCACATCGTCTTGATGAGGTGATCATTTGACCCAAGTTTTATGAAATTCCTTCAAGGGGTTTATGAGATATAGAGCGGACACAAAATGGCAGGCTCAAACCTTTGACCTTGAGTTGTGACCTTGACCTTGAACTGACAAGGCTGACTCATGGGTTCTGCACATCGTCTTGATGGGGTGATCATTTGACCCAAGTTTCATGAAAATCCTTCAAGGGGTTTAGAAGATATGGACCGGACACAATTTTGTTACGGACGGAAGGACAGACGGAAGGACGGACGGAAGGACGGAAGGACGGACGCAGACCATTCCTATAATCCCTCCGCCACGGCGGGGGATTAATAACTTCAAGATTATCAAATCTGAACCATTTTTATATTAAAAACACCACACAAAAAATCTGAACCATTTTTATATTAAAAACACCAAAAAAACTTTCTTTATAATGTTAGTATTTATCCTTCAAAAGTTAACTAATTATCATACCAGCCTATTATTTCAACAAATAACAGATCACTATTTTTGGTTCAATCTGTCAGTTTGGACCTGTAAAGGTACTAAGTTTTGGACGATTCTATGCATTTTATATGAAACATTTATCCATATATAAAACAGGTTTTCAAAGTTCAAGTCTCATTTATCAATTCGAATATTTAGTCGTAGTTTTGCCCGGAGCGTTATCAATAAATTAGCTGTTGATCTTCATCAATATCCGCTACCAAATAGTACGATGGTGATAACGCGACAGTATGATGATGATAACGCGACAGTACGGTGATGATAACTCTATAGTACGATGATGATAACGCAATAGTACGTTACTACGATAACGAAAGTCCACAAATTTATATCCCCACGAAACAGCAGTTTTGGCCCAAACCACAATGCTTCATTCTCACGAAATTAGTTGTATGATTTTATAGCACCCCTTTTAGATTAAAGTTGTTAGGATTCATTATTCATTCATAAGACACTAGACAATATAAGTTTTATTTGCATTTTCAGAAGAAAGGATTCCTTAATGAAGTTACGTCTGATATACTGAGCATTCAGCGTGCAGTAAATTGTGAATAAGGCCATGCAGTAAAACTTCCAGACTGTATTAATATATTGTTGTTAAATTGAATTATTTTAAGGTATTGTGTTGGAATACATAAACATGTTTTCATTACATTAAATTATTGCGAATCGTAACGTAACTACCACGTTAATTTCATTAAATCTAAGTCTTGATTTCTAATCTTGTCCTAAGTTTTCATTAATCTTATGTTATTAGAACATTGACAAAGTTCTTAATTTTAGCGAATGCAAACAGTGTAAAGAAAGCTCATTCCAATTTGAAAAATGAACCAATATAGCAAAAACATGAAAAAAGAAGACATGTATATTTTTCAGGCAGAAGTAATCAGTACCAATCATAGTGGTGCATATCGCCGGCACGTTCAGCTTCGCTGCACAAAATGACCGCCAGAGCTAAAAGTAGAAAAAAATCTTGAACGGCTTTCACGGGTCAAACTGTTGGCCGGATTTTGACGAAACATCACAAGAGTGATTAGTACCAAGCCTACTTGTACATATCAGTGGCACGTTCTGCTTCGCTGCACAAAATGGCTACCAGAGTTAAAAATAGAAAAATATTGTCTGGCTTTCACAGGTCAAACTGCTGGACATATTTTGACGAAACTTCACATGAGTACTCAGTACCAAGCCTAGTTGTGCATATCACCGTCACGTTCCGCTTCGCTGCACAAAATGACCGCCAGAGCTAAAGGTATACATAGGGGGGACATGTGTTTTTGTGACACAGACACCTTCTAGTTCCTTTATTTGCTTTAAAATAGCTCCACTACAGTATTACTGTTCCAAAATTGAGTTTTGACTCTCGGTTGCTCAAAAGAAAAGTTAAAGCTAATTGATGCGTAATGACACTCGAAATTTTCCGAGGTATTAGGTATTCTTGGCTGCTGTTTTTGAATTCTTCAGACAATAATATAGCTCAACGTGCACATGCTTCTTTCGTATAAAATGCCGTAAAAACGTAGTCGAACAGAAGTTACTGATTGCCATTACGGGTCAAGTAATATAACCTTTCTAAAATGCACTGGTCTGTCATTTAATGTGGGCAGGGCAATTTATTATTCGAAATGGTGTTTACTGAAAGCTTACTGACTGAATAGCGAACAGTGCAGTCCAAGATCAGCCTGCTCGGTCACATGGCGCAAGCTAAAGGGCAAACTAGAGCCGTCACTATTAGTGACAAATGCCCCCGAGCAATTATGCCAAGTAATTTTGAAATCCCTTCATCGATGGCAAAGGTATGGACCAGACAAGAAACAGACCATGGTAACCGTTAACCTCTAAATGTGACCTTGACTTTAGAGCTAGCGGTCAAGATCTTTCGGATGGCACGTCGTCTCAATATGGAGAGCATTTATGCCAATTCGTTTCAAAATACCTTAATGAATGGCAGAGTAATGACCTGGACACGAAACAGACCCTGTTAACCTTTGACTTCTAAGTCTGACCTTGATATTGGAGCTTGGTGTATGGGTCATGCGCCTTATTATGGTAGACATTTATGCCAAGTTATTTCAAAATAACTTCATGGATGTTACAGTTATGGACCGGACACGAAACAGACCCTGTTACAGCTTTTGAACTCTAAGTGTGACCTTGTTCTTGGAGATAGGGGTCTGGGTTTTTCGCATGACACGTCGTCATATTATGGTAAACATTTGTGCCAAGTTATTGCAAAATCCCTTTATGGATGGTAGAGTTACTGCCCGGATAAGATTTTACACGGTCGGACGGACGGATGGACAATGCGATTTTTTTTGCTGATCCTTTTTATTATAAATACTTCAGCATCGTTGTAATTGTTTTCTGCCAATTCATAGTATAAAATAAAGTGCGAACAAAATTTATGAAATATGCAATTATAATAATTCATTCTTATGAATAGTGTGTGAAGATAATTTGGAGAGTGCAAATATATCAAAGGAACCGAAATGGCACAAAGGAGACCAGACACCGAGTGTAATCCAGATTTTCTGAAAACAGACATCTTCAATGAAGAATTGAGCTGGTATTTAGTCGGATTAGCTTCAACATTCTTTGTCTAATTACCTTTCTGGCCTTGCTTCAGCTCAAAGATGATTATTTCAGACAGTAATTATGTACGTTCAAGCCTAGACTATCATCAAAAAAATAATAATCAATTCAATTAAAGTGAATTATCTTTCCATATTCAGAAAGGACTCTTGTAAGCATCTGGTTGCTAGAAATACTTTTATATTCTGTCTTTTATATATAATGTGTTGTGTAAAGATTTGGAACATCAAGTGACGACTATTCATTATTCACTGTCAGACGTAAGCTTAAAAACAATTTGTTAATAAAAATAAAGATTGCCTTTTGAAAGTAAGTGGGAGATGTTTCGTCTCAGTTCGCACGTCTGGATCTACGTTGTTATATAGACGTTTAAAAGGTCTACTAAATTAAGAAATTGATAGGAACTGCCCTCACGTATGAACAAAGTTCGCCTCGTCATTCTACAGCAAAGGCTCATTACCTTAATATGTATGAAAATAGTTCGCCCGGCTTTTCGGAATTTCAGAAAAGGATTTGAAGACATGCTTATCCTTTTGTTATACTGCAGTTATTCTTCATAATCATTGGATTAAAATATTAAAGTTTAATTCTATCTTTCCATTGATCTTTGTCAAAAATGCGTTAAGCTGTTAAATTCTGTAGATTGACTAGACAATTCTTTATATTTTATTGTAGGTGGAAATAAGTACAGCTTAAATAATATAACTGAGTTACTAAATATATCAAACGGACATTTACACTGGTGTAGATGACAGTTCACGCAGAATTCAGTCTCCAAGGTGATGCATATATATGAATATTTATGAAACAAATGAAACGGTGCATTTATGATAGAGCGCAGACCGTATATAATCTATCGGAATCATTCAATTTGGAAAGGTGGATTATGATATCAGAATATCTTGTAAAGTTGTTTTCATAAAGTTCCATATTTGTTGCAATAACTTTACTTAATGGTGCTTTTATCTTAAAAGCTTGTCTTAGATTTATATCTCCAAACGTATTTGCCTTGTGTTTTTGCACATTTTAGTTCTAATATTATGTACGACGTTTTTGACATAAAGCAAATAAAAGCATCTCTTCATTAAATTGTTACAAATTTTTGAATTGCACAGTAAGCTCGACAGAGAATCAGAACATTGCCAACATAAGTCATAAGATGGCATATTCTTTATATTCCTTAAGTTCATTGCGGAAAACAAGTGCGTATTGAACAAAAGTCAAATTTTCTTGTAGCATTGAAACCAAACAAAGAAAAGGTGCCTTATTATCGTAAATAAAGTCTGATTGTACACTTTTTTTATTTCAATAGCATTTCTTTATCTTTTTTATTTGCCGAATTTTCTAAGTGTTTTCTGAAGGTTTTAAAATCGGGGTTTGTTATCAAATTCTGCATCGTAGAACATTTTTGTTCCGAACGTGCAGACTATCTTAAAAGATTGGCCATTTAGTTTACGTCATCTTTATTTTCTTTTAATTGAGGTTTAGCTTTCTATTTTTATAAATGTTGTTAAATGTTGTCAAACAACTACCAACACACTTATAAACTTAACAGTATCTAAATTGGTAAGGGCTTGCCGGCACTCCTGTTCTTAACAATGAATACGTTTTCGATAACAATTCAACTTTAAGTGAGATATTTTAAGGATGGATGTAAAAGTATCCAGTCCAAAGTGCTTTAGAGACAGAAATATTTTGTCTCTTTTATCAAAATCTATTTTGGTCATGGCAGTTGGATGTGTAACTTCAAACCGGAGAAATTAAATGTCTGCGCTTTAAATTCAGTGACAAAACTAAAGTACGGATATAAATGTTTTGAAAAGCGTGTTCGGCATTAAATATTGGCAATTAAAGTGGTCTATGAAAGAGTTGGCTGTTATTATACCCGTTCTTCGTGTTTCCAGGAAATTCTAAATGTTCTTTATATTGTTAACGATAACATTTAAATGTTTTTATATCAATTTTAGGAAAATACGACATGTTACAAATATCTCACCAGATTTTAAAAGTATTTGATGTGATATATAAAGACATATAAATCATTGTGTTTGGGCGATCAGGGATATTTAATTTTTGTCTTTCTTCAACTCTCAATGGCAGATCCCTCTATTTTTCTATACTCCTCAGGGATCTTGTTATAGAAGTAATTATTCTTCAAAAAGCAGAATGACAGCTGTACCATTTCCTTTGGACTCAGTAACGACAATATATCTATTCCCTTTGGGGACAAAGAGCCAATTACAATGTAAGTGTTACTTGATATCAGAGCGTAGGCCGCTGCTTTATGAATGAGAAATGTTGTACCAGTAATAAACTCTTGTGAAGCAAAATAGATTGTATCCAACCGAATCTGCTTTTATCATGCTTGTTTGGGTTCTATGTGTTCAAAGAATATTCTAATATATTCAATTACCTTCATGCACTTCAAATTGTACCAACAAAACTAACTATAAAACAGGATAAATCTACAAACCCAAACAGAACCAGTCAGACGCATGTATATATGTGCAATAATCATACACCTGTCCAGCTATTTAAAGATCAGCGCAATTATCATCATCAGCTTATTATAAATCAGTGCAATAATCACCATCAGCTATAATATACATCAGTGCAATAATAATCATCAGCTATTTATAAATCAGTGCAATAATCATCATCAGCTATTTAGAAATTATCGCAATAATCATACCACAGTATTCTGTACCCCCGTGTATGAACTGCTTGCAATTATATGACCCAAACCAATGGTTACAATAGATACCATGCTAGTTGCAGCATATTTAAATTTATCTATTATTCTAGCAACTATAATATTTTAACAAAATGTGTAACGCCATGTACAATATTACCAAAGGTAAAGTAGTTCAAACCTAATTATAGTGAAATACATTATTGTGAAAGCTTAAATAATAAATACATTTAAAATACTCTTGAAAACGCATGTACGAAAATCAATTACTGTACTAGTAACTACGGTATTTTCATATCTCTTTCTTGCATATTTGTTATAAATATTCATTAAAGGTGACTCTAAATTTTTGAAAAATATATGTAAAACAATGCATTTTTGAAAGATGTACTCAGTAAAACATGGAATATCATTGAAATAGACACATCAAGTGAAAAAGGAGGGAAATAGATACTCGAGAATATTTATAGAATAAGGAATAAGAATATATCGTTAATTAGATATTTAGAACAATGTTACGTATTGGATTGCAACAAACATTCTTCAATGGATTAAAGCCGGTTAAAGTTTCGAACAACTGAATACTGTTCTGGATCCATTCCGTCCACGCCCTCTAGCCCCGGGTTGAGCAGAACTCAACATTTACATATATTACCAGAATATAATTTAGAAACATCCGCAGATGTATTCATACGCCGGTGCAAATTAAGCCAGTTTAACATGAAATGGTCACTTATACATATATATTAAGCCGGTTTGTGAAAACATAAACGGCGAGATTACAATTTTCTTAATACCACTCTTTGGCTCTAAATGCCATACTTATTGTCACATTATATCTAACATATCGGAGCATTTCTAGGACTTTTTTTAATTTTCCTTCTCTTGCCCGCCATATCTTTCAATTATATATTTCCTATATGGTGTATTAAAGGTTATTATTATTATCTTTATTTCCTCCATAACTGACATTGTGTTGTTAATACCGGCCTGCATGTTACCTATCTTGGGTCTGTCTTCCAATTAGGCTTCGATTTAGGCTTTATTATATTTTGTTTTACAGCAGGCCGAATTCTATCATTTACAAATAGATTGCAGTTATCAATTTATGGCCATGATTATGAGAGACTTATACTCATGAAACGGTCCTGCACGTTTCATTTTGCTTAGCGCAAAATCAAAGATGGGCCCATCTTGCTGTTCCTATGCCATTTCCAATGACACCTTTCACATTAAAATGCACTTTTGCAGTCGTAAGCAGTGTCACATTAAACATAGCATATTTTGGCCCGTGTACGATTTCTGAATAAAAGAGATTAGTGTTCTTTACAGTCATTTATAATCAATGGGTTTTGAACAGTCATATTTGTAGAGCTTTGTGATTATCTATAGTAAGATATTTCTGAGTAAAATAAATGAATGCTTTGATTGATTTCCCTAGCTCTTTTGAGCTTACATCAGATATTTGAAAAAATGAAAAAGTGGAAAACCACAGGTTGTCATCACGATATAAATGAAAATGTTGCAGGCTCGGTTTGATTGAGCCTGCTCATGGACGGTAGTGGAAATGCAAGCTACCGTCCACGCCCTCTAGCCCCCGGCTTATATACATATTATATTAAGCTGGTTTGTGAAAAATAAACGGTGAGTTTACTATGTTCTTAACACCACTGTTTAGCTCTAAATGTCGTACTTATTGTCACATTATATCTAACATATCGGAGCATTTCTGTAATTTTTTTGTACTTTTGTTCGCGTATACAAGTAATATCAGATAGCAGATTAGGTTTGATTTAGTCTGTTCATGAAGGTAATGAAATGCGAAACACCCCTCACGCACGTTGCACTAGCTTATGTCGAATTCTCCTATACAAGGACAATGAATTATTTCTACGATCCAAAATGACAAGCAAATGTATCAACAATTCGCTTTAAACAAATGTTATTTTGACATGTAACTTATGTGCGTAATTTTTGCTTCATTATACCTCCTTTTTCAAACAAGGGAGGAGAAAGTGTAACGAACTGATTATTTGGTCCTATTTTTATGTTCATGAATCTTTTCAGTTTCCAATATCATAGCAAGACAGTTCTCAAATTAAGTTTGATACTTTCAGTTTAACCAATGTAAAGTCATGTAAAGTGTCTTACATTTAAATTATGAATGTGACATCCGTCCTGAAATATTACGCAGCCATGACAAATAAACTGGTGGCAGAAGATCCATAGCAGACCTAATGTATTGGTGATAAGTAAATGTACTACTGTAAAAATCGTGTGTAAAAGCACCATTTTTAACGGCAGTTGATCTTTTATGAAGCAAGTGCCAAAACAGTGAGAAAAGTGATTTCCCTCAGGTCTTTTTTGCAGTAATAAATAAACAATATTTTTTTAGTTTATTTGTTAAAGCTATTTTTGCACACACCTCGATTAATAAGCGTATTCTCTATCTTTTTATGATTATATCAGATTCTACTGTTGCTGTTATGACAGGTCCTAAGTACAGAGTACAAATATGAGCTAAAGCGATTGACCTTTGCAAAGTGAATGACTCTGTACCATAAATAAAGGAAATTACGCAATTTAATATAATTAGTACATTGTTTGTGTCGCAGGGATTGGATCATAATAGCAGCTTGCGGTGACAGTCGTTCTTATTTTGAGAGTTTGTGTGTGTTCGGATTAACGTCTTTTTCAATAACTGTCAGTGAACGCAATGGCCAGGTTTAAAGTGCAGCCTGAATGGAATATTACGTCGTAGACAAGTGCCATGATACCTCGCCCAGTAACAATATACTGACACCTTGAACTATCCTCGTAATGCTGTATATCAAGCGAGGAAGCTACTAGTTTCTTTTATTCACGTCTTTGGTATGACGCGGCGAGGGAGTAAACCCACGACCTCCCATACTCAAAGCGGGCGATCTACCAAAAGGTCATTTGCACTGAGGCGATACATTCCGAGAAAGACATCACAATAACATATATATGCGATATTAAAGGAATCGCTGCGAACAAGACCTTATTCTTTAAAAAAAAGTTCGGTTTTCAGTCAAAAAAAAAACAAAGAAACAATCCGTCAGAGATGGAAAGAAATTTTGTAATCTGAAGTATTTGTTTTGTACGTGACATTGCTAGCTTTGTTATGGAGAATAACTTTTCACCTTTTCGTAATTGTTGTTTCCCCTTTGTTAGTAACCAATATCAAGATACATTATTGACTTTAACAAATATTTCACAAATTCATTTATTGAAAAAAAAAATTGATATGATACAAGTTTGTAAAATTTGCTGTCTGTATATAAGTCTTAGTATTCACGTATTTCAACGCTGTATCGACTGATTGTTGCCATATATAAGGTAACTAAATGTAAAGAAGTAGACTGTGGAGGAACATTATATTTAGACAATACAGTTGAAACTTGGTATCTCAAATTCCAAGGTACCGAGTGCTTTACTTCGAGATAACCGACATTCGGCTTTAAATGAAATTAAGTGCACGTGTTTTCGGGACGGGATTTGAATATGTTTTGTCAGTTGGAGATATCGAGTTTAAATTGTATAAATGAAATCCAAGGTCCTGTATTAATATACTAAACATCGACATCGTCACAGCATTTCTTTTTTAATCTTCATTTGAGGATAACTGAATTCAATGAATATATTAAATTTTTTAAATTACTATAACATACAAAATCTATTCTGGAGACTTTATACGGAATATCAGTTGCATGCTTAATTCTCTCATGATTCAACGCAATGCATGATTTGTTCTCTCCCAATAGATTTATATTCAAATTGTTAGATTTCAATACGCATACGAATTATGTTGGTATATATAAATGCAATCTGTAAAGCCATACACAGTTCTGAATAAAGTTTCTTTTATCTTAGCCAAACGAGCCAAACCCGTCTAAAACGTTCAGGGGGAAATTAGGTTATGCTATCTTTACGACACACAATTATTGCAATATTTTTGCAAGAAATTGTGCGGTGTTCCATTTAATATTCATACTGAACTCATGGGATATGAAACAAAAGATTAACATAGCATGTCATATGATATAGACTGGCTCAGTTCACTACATTAAATCATAAACAAGATATTTTGCATCCAATATGACGGATCCACGCAACAACCTACAAAAAGTCGCATTAAAACAGATGAAATGTCGTCTTCATGAACAATTTCTGCAAAAGTGCATAAACAATGAAGTAATTCCAAAGGGTCTCCGACTGAAAATGAAGATCAACACAAGCTCAGGTTCTAAAGATCTCCAAACTTCTGTTGATAACCTTCTTAGGAAGGTTTCGCTAGATATCATGAAGAGAATCGTGGAGGACCAACAGCGTCACGCCTTGGACCTATCAAATACAATCGAAGAACAAAGGAAAATTGCGAGAAATCAACTTTCAGACGATCAATTGTTCGATGTTGAAACTGAAATATCAGACAAAACAGAAAGAGAGAAAGAAACTGTTAAAGAGAGACATGAAAAGAAGCTGTCAATCCTATTAAAGGAAAGTGAGGTTCTTTCACAACCACTTCAAAGTAATGAATCTGAATCATCAGAATCAAACAAATCAGGCAGGGCACGTCGTAGAAAGAGTAATAAAAAGAAACCAAAACCAGCACCACGTAACTCAAGAAAAAATGATCTGAAGCCGCCCTCAGATAGAAATACTGAAGAATCGTCTTCAGCTGAGAAGAAATGTTCACCAAAAACTACGGAAGCGGCAACTCCAGAACCTACGACAGATAGAAATTCAAAAAACGTAAGAGCCCCGGGCACAAAAGCAACTTATGCAGAGGCCACACGGAACGGGGCGACAATAGCCCAGAATCAGCTGAATCAAACGCTACAAGACCTAACGAAACTGCTCAAAATAGTTGTCGAAAGGCAAACCGACGTTTCGTCAGGGCCAAAAATAAGAACGCATGGAGGAGAATCAAGAAGAGGAAAACGGCCATTCAAAGAGGCAAGGCGACGGTAATTAATCTATCAAAAAGAAAACTATCCGATGCTGACTATATCCTGTTAGGTAAGGGTCTTTCTTTTGTACCAAAGCTTAAAAGCCACGACAAAGTTAAATTAGCAGAGGAAACATTTAGATTCTGTCGACGTTTGAGACTGAAAGAATATTTTTTAATGATAATAACAATAACGACCAAAATGATAAAGAAAAAACTTTCTTCAACAAAAAGCAGTCAACGTTCATTCCGAAGCAAGGTCGTGATGAATATCTTGATTTCTATATTGAGGCAATTCACCAGGAAATACTCCAGTCATCAAAACAGTCGAGATATTCAAATATCACAAAAGAAGAACTCTCTAGTTTACATTCTCTAGCGAATGACAGAGATATTGTAATAAAAAAGGCAGACAAATCGGCAAATATTGTGATAATGAACACTGATGAGTATCAACAGGAAGTACATAGACATCTCAACAATGACAAGTATTACGAAAAACTTGATAGCAATATTGCAGAAACAGTGAAACGTAATGTATGTGAATGTATGGATGAAATTTCCGAATGTGAAGAATTTTTGAAAGGGGAATTTGACACTTTTCCAGAAAAGATACGTATACCCCATTTTTACATTTTACCCAAACTACATAAATGTAAAGATAATTCTTTGCCATTAGGATATCCAGGTAGGCCCATAATATCTGCATGCAATTCCCCTACTGATAACATATCTAAATATCTAGACTATGTATTGCAACCACATATGCAATCATTACCTTCGTATGTCAAAGATACTACGGATTTCCTTTCAAAACTTAAGAATTGCAGTTTATCATCCAACAGTTATTTGGTGACTTTGGATGTAACCTCTCTATATACGAACATTCCACATGATGAGGGTATTGAAGCCTGCAGATTTTTCTTAAACAGGGACAAGAGTCTGTCTGATACTAGTTTGTCCGTAGAAAGTATATGTAAACTTATTGAACTTACACTTAAGAATAACAATTTTCAGTTCAATGGTGATAATTACATTCAAACAATGGGGACGGCCATGGGCAGTCCGTTCGCCCCTACCTATGCATCATTGTTCATGGGTAAGTTAGAGCAAGACTTTTTACAAAGCCAGCAGCTGAAACCTACTTTGTGGCTTCGGTTTCTGGATGATGTTTTCATGATCTGGGATCATTCACTCGACGAATTGAATAGCTTTGTTAAAGCCCTTAATGAATTACATAGCTCTATTAAATTCACGTATGAAATTTCAACGAAACATGTGTCATTCCTGGATGTTGATCTTACGAAAGATACCAGTAATAACATATGCACCAATGTACATGTTAAAAATACTAACATCCATCAGTACCTTCTCTACTCCTCTAATCATCCAAAGACTTGTAAAGACGGTATTCCCTACAGTCAGGCTAAGCGATATCGTCGTATTATATCTGACGATAATCAATTTGCTAAATCTCTGGACACTCTACGTGAATTTTTCAAATCCAGAAATTACCCAGACAGTGTAATAGATGCTGCATTTAACAAGATGCATAATGTTACACAAGACGAAGCTCTGAAATACAATAACAATTCTGATCAGGTTGATATTGTGCCTTTTGTTACTGAATATAATCCGTCCCTCCCTAACATTGGTAGTATCATACATAAATACTGGGATTTATTTAAACTATCGCCAAATGTCTCAGTCCAACAGTTGCATTCCTCTAGACCCGTGTTAGCATACAAACGTGGTAAAAATCTTAAAGACTTCCTTGTAAAGTCTAGATATTCTGCAATGCCCCCTACCCCCATCAGCGCCCGTTCCAGCAAATGCTACCGACCTAGATGTACACATTGTAGCAAGATAGTAGAAACTGATGAATTCGTTAGTTCTTCCAATTCTTCTATGTATAAACTTAGATTTAATACAGACTGCACATCATCAAATGTCATTTATGTCATAACTTGTAAAAAGTGCAACATGCAATATGTGGGTCAAACACGACAACAGGTTTCTAAACGTATGAACAGTCATAAATTTGACATTAACAATTTCAGCGATCCAGCATATGCTAGCGGTGTGGCTGCCCATTTCAACAGTACTCATCACAATTTAGATGATTTCAGTTTTTTACCGATTGACATTGTTGATAATGATTTAGATAGGTTATTACGTGAAACGTCCTGGATTCACCGGTTAAATACCGTACACCCATCTGGCATGAACACCAGCGTATTGTTTACTATGTGATTACAGTTACCAAGTAACATTTAATAGGGTCTTATATACTAACTTTTTCATAATATCCCTACAGGTTAAATATTTTCACTGTATAGTATTGTTTTTAATATATTTTCTAACTTTAAAATAATATTAATAATTTTTGTAGAAGTTAAGAATATATCGGCTCTATTTTCCAGCATTTTGATATTTTATTGCCGTTTTATTACCTCCCCTTATTACTGCTTCAAGGTTCCCTTTTCCGCCGTTTGACTGCATTTTGTCTTTAATCGTATTTTAATGAAAGTTTTTAATTTTTTGATTGTTTCTGTAATTATATATGTGCGGTTAGCTTTTATATTAATGTTATTTTACTACTTATATAATTATAAGTAGATCTATCGTTAATTCTCGCTTATGCTTCACATGAATACTTCAAAATTTGTCATGTAGATATGTTGGGTTTTATTTTTTCTCTGCTTCATATTGAAGAAATATGTTTTCGATAAATACCCGCCGTATCATTATGATCCGTATCTATATGTACATTAATACAAATATATTCTATATTTGCGCTTTTTGTCACGTTGACGTTCGCGTCCAAACGGACGTGACGTCGTTTGTTTTGTAAGTTGTTATTTCTGACGAAGACATAAAGGTCGAAACTAGTCAAGTATGTGTTGTCTTGGTATTTTTAAATCCTTTTGATCTATAAACAAGATATATCAAAGTCTAGGAGCTAGACTAAGTCTAGGAGCTAGACTAAGTCTAGGACAAATGCTACGAAGCAAAATCTTCAACAATATGGAAACAAAAGAGAGGGAGCATAACCACCGCTTGTGGTTTCCTTATTCTAGAGCCTAGCGATTTCAGTTTTTAGCTCCCAACAAACTCATTGTTTTTCTACTTTTCAAATTAATACAGCTCTAAATAGCACATCCTCTTCATGACTTAATAAGAAAACTTTTAAAACTGTTAATGTCACACCAGATATGTGTGTGTGTGTGTGTGTGTGTTCGCGTTTAACGTCTTTTTCAACATTTTTCAGTCATATAAACGACGGTGTCTACTTGTAGCAGCGAGCACAATGCCCAACTTTATAGTGCTGCCTCACTGGAATATCACGCCGTAGACACGTGGCATGATACCCCACCCAGTCACATTATACTGACACCGGGCTGACCAGTCCTAGCACTTATCCCCTTTATGCTGAGCGCCAAGCGAAGAAGCTGCTAGTACCATTTTTTACGTCTTTGGTATGACGCGGCCGGGGATCGAACCCACGACCTCCCACACTCGAAGCGGACGCTGTACCACTAGGCTACCGAGGCGGTCACACCAGATATGTAAATGCTTGAACACTAAACATGAGGTTTATATAGCCCTTACCCTGCTAAATTTCTACAATGAACTTGTCCTGCTTACAATTTGGACAGTACCATTAATTGTCAAAAGGGGTTCTTACCAAAAAGATACTGATTGAATGGCGAACAGTGCAGATCATGATCATCAATCACTTTACGACAGAGGGCTAAAGGTTAATGACAACATTGGGACTTTTATCAGTTTACCTTGTTTAAGCAGATATGTATACTAATGAATTTCTCTGTTATTGAGAATTCCTTTGTCAATCGTTCAGCATTCGCAGATGAAATGTTAAATGTAAACACTACGCTCTTCAAATTGATCAAAGGAAATCTAGTATTCAAATTAAATCAATTGGCATTCTTGCCCTAGTTTTCTTTCTTTTGGATTTTAATTAAGACATTCAATTTCCTTTCCTCCAGTTAGACTTCGGTCGTCTTGAATTCTTTCATTGTAACAATCTTAACGGAAACTATATCGGTTAAACAAGCGTCTGTGTACCAGTTAAAGATGATTAAGCTAATTGGATGACATACATTTCGTAATTGAAAAGAGGCTGGTTACTATGTGAGCGTACGATATCAAGTTCTAATTAAATGTTCGGTATTTGAATTGCCAAATAAATGAAACTGCTACGAATTCAGCAGCAATGAGCCTTATAATCTTGGTTGAATATGATTCCTATTAAATAAAAGTATATATTTTGAACCGAACTTCGGTGTCAAAAATGGCCTGTCAGTGATTGGATTAGTTGTTTACAAGCTCGTTCACTTCTCGTGGGAATAAAGACGTGTTTAGAGCTGCTATTTTATATTTTCCTATTATAGATGATTGTTTTTCTGGCGTAATTCAAATATTTTCATCCACTGATTTATAATTCAGTTATCAATTGATCTATCGCTACGGGGTTGATGGGGCTAGCGTTAAATAAACAAGAATTCGTAACAGAGTGAGTTACCAATGACCCCGGTCTAGGGACATATTTCAGAGAATAAAGACGTGTTCAGAGCTGCTATTTTATATTTTCCTATTATAGATGATTGTTTTTCTGGCGTAATTCAAATATTTTCATCCACTGATTTATAATTCAGTTATCAATTGATCTATCGCTACGGGGTTGATGGGGCTAGCGTTAAATAAACAAGAATTCGTAACAGAGTGAGTTACCAATGACCCCGGTCTAGGGACATTTTTCAGAAAACATGTATTACATGCCAATACAACATCTTCTTTTAAGTAATAGGGCAACATACAAACAATGCTTATAAATCATAACTCTGTATTATATAATTCATGAAGACGTTATGTAGTTTTGAAATATCTGGTGAATGCATTCAAATGTTAATATCTGTATTTTAAAAATATTAATGTGATTTTTTTCTACATTGGTAAGGAAAAATAAATAAAAAAAATAATCATATCATATTAAAGGGAAGTAATTGATAAAAAAAAAATGAAATGCATTATATTTATATGGTACAAGAGAAACTTTCAATTATACACCAGAAAAAAGTTAATTCTAGTGTTGGTCAATGCACTGCTGCACTAAATATCAACCTAATGTATTGCAGCCATAATAATGCTGTATATAATAATGCTGTATTTACCATATATACCATAAAGATCTAACTTGTGCCTGGCTTTGCATTCTGAAAGTCTACAGATGTTAATAGTTTTTTTTTATATCTATCAATACCAATCATCTTACTTCAAACATATTTTCATTTTTGAATTAGTGAGAAAATTGAAATAAAAACACATATACTGCACTTTATCATATAAAAGGGAAGTAATTTCATGTACAATCAAAACAAGAAAGTTAACTTTGGTGCCCGTGACCTTGACATTTGCTCATGCATCAATGTCTTTAAATGGTGAATATTTATAATTGTCAAGTTAATTAAAGACACACTCATGCATAAAAAGTTACAGACCGGACAAAAATATACCAAAATCTCCAAAGGTGACACTGACCTTAAGTAAGAGGTCTGAGACTTACGTGAAACAAATCAATTTGTTATGATGATTTTTAGTTACGTAAAGATCCATCCACGCAAAGTAAATTTACTGACTAGTACAGAAATTACCTATTATCTTTGACCTCTAAGAAAGACCTTGACCTCTGAGACATGGGCTTGATTCTTACAAATGACAAATTGTTTCATTATGGAGATATTTGCGCCTAGTGATCTTAAAATTCCTTGATGAATGGAAGAGTTATGGGCCGGACAAGAAACAGCACATGCTAACAGTTGACCTCTAAGTGTGACTTTGACCTAGGAGCTAGGGTTTCGGGTCCTATGTGTGACACATCAACTTATTATGGGAACATTTGTGCCAAGTAATTTTAAAATCTCTTGATGAATGGTAGAGTTATGGACCGGATAAGAATCAGACCCTGTTAACATTTGACCTTTGAGTGTGACCTTACCTTGGAACTAGGGCTCTAGGTCTTGCGCGTGCATATTAACTTATTATAGTGAACATTTGTGACAAGTAATTTTAAAATTCCTTGATGAATGGCAGAGTTATTAACCGGACAAGAAAAAGACCATGTTGACGTTTATCCTCTAAGTGTGGCCTTGACCTTGCAGCTAGGGATCTTGGTAATCTGCATGACACATCAACGTATTATAGGGAAAATTTATGCCAAGTAATTAAAAAATCCCTTGATGAATGGCAGAATTATGGGCCGGACAAGAAACAGACCCTGTTAACCTTTGACCTCTAGTTTGTCCTTGACCTTGGAGGTAGAGGTCTAGGTCTTGCGCATGACACGTCGTCTCATTATGGGGAACATTTGTGCCAAGGTATTTCAAAATCCCTTCATGGATGGCAGGTGGCAGCCTGTGCTGTTTTACACAATTTTAGACCAAAACACTTCGAATGTTCTAAAAACTTGTTGCAGCTATGAGTAAGTATTTAATTTCGAGAATTTGGCAGTGATCCTATAAAATAGTATTTTGGGTCCTGATTAGATGAAATTTACTCCCAAAAAAAGTCAATTTCATACCCCCTTACTTAAGATAGTTTTAGTCGTAATATATTATTATGGATGTTTGAAGTTGCAAGTCCTTTGCTTTCTACAGGACGTAAAAGTGAAAATGCAGACATTTCTCTAGACTTACAAAGTCTGTTGAGATCAACTTATCTGTAATAATATTAATTTCTTTCTTCATACCGACAAAGATATTTTCTCAGAAAACCATTGTCTCTCTAGGCTCATCTCAACAGACTTATAAAATGCGATTCCGAGGTTATATAACCATATATCATCACGAAGGGCGATTAGTACCACGTGTCAATAGTCACCCCAAACTGACCGGCAACAAGATTAGTTGAACTGATTCAAATTTCTTACTTTAACATTTGTCAAAGGTTTGAATATTGCTGAATATACTAGAACGTTTTATTGAATCTATTATTTTTATTACCTCCCTTTATGGCTCTAACTATATAAATTCATGTGCAATATTAGGGGTTATACATTGCACCATGTCATTCTCAGGGACCACTACAGTCTAATTAACATGAATCTGTATGTAGATATAGGGACTGTAGATAGGAAATCATTTTGTGATTTATTGCAGATATTAATCTACCATCTCACATAAGTAAAATATCTTGGGAGGTATATTGAATAAATTATTCACTCACAAAAATTATTTGAAGGAATCTTGAAGATTTTTTTCAATTTCCAATCTCTTCCCTTTCTTAAATTGACAGTATTTTGATATATACATTTTCTATATATTTCAAATTTAAATTGTGTTTTATTTATACTTACTAGGATCTTTTATAATAAGTGAAAATTGAATACTCACCAAGTCATAAAAGAATTGAAGTTTTGGGGCAGTCGGCCAAAGGTTACATTACATCATTAATATATTTGCAATGATTGCTAATGACATGCTGATTATTAGCAGGTATGAAAGCTGTCCGCTTCAGAATCGCATTTGACAGAGGTAAGAGATATTGTATTTTTTTCAGAAAGTGCTATTAGAGAGGATTGGTTTTATGGCCAGGTGCTTTACGTCTAGCATTTCTCCTTTTACAACAATTTCACCCACTGACAGGTAAAACTTTGACATTGTTTACAAAGAGACATATTGAAATGCGTTGTCACTCTGAACGTACAGTTCCAGGAATAGCTCTAAAATGGTTTAAATTTTGATTTTTTTGTTTTAATTATACATTCAATCAATATTTAAAGAAATACTCGATAACAAACCAATCAATATTCAGAGTATTTATAAATATATTTCCTTTAACTTAAAAAAAAACTTAAATCTTCATTCAAAAAAAATGCAGAAACAACCTGAATCTACAATTTATGATGTGAATCATAACTTAGGATTGCATAATATTCATGAATTGCGTGATTTTCACGATTACATGGTTTGAAAAGAATGAAAATTGTAAAAAATGTATATATATTTTTGCAAAATGTACTAATACTATTTTTCAAAACTACTTTCAATTGCTTCTAATACACCATTGATGAATCGACAGACCTTACCATTTCAAGGCACTGTGAACAAGTGATTTAGATTGCATCACTCCGGTATTGCAGAGACTTCTGGATGTGACAGTATTGTATAAAAGCACTACAAAATTGAAAAATGGATTTAAATACTTCAATTTGAGTCATTTTCCGTCTTTAGCTCCCCCATGATGTCCTCTGGTGAACTGTTATTTGTAATAGTTGATAAAACTCAGTACATGTTTATAATGTTATAGGTGAATCTCGCTTAAATACATGTGGCAAGAATATCAAGAACAGTTCATTAATTTGAAATAACAATTAAGTTTTGTACATGTATTAATAACTAAGGAAATTGTAAGCATTTAATGCCTGATATAAACTGTTTATAATGGTTCAACAATGTGCCATTTCTGTTTTTGTCACTGTCGCTGGAAGTGTATTTTTCTCTTCCAATGTCTTATAACGTCTTACGGCAAAAAAAAACCTATTTACCATGTATGTCAATAGGTCAGCTTTGAGCAAAACAAGTAAAGTCGGACGGTTATCACACATTACACAGATGACTTCACTTGATAAGACGTTTTGTCAATCAACGCTCCTGGTTTCATTTTATGTTTTGATTCAACAATAAAATCTAAAGACTGTTTATCGTCGTTATTTGGCCATTCTCTCATATTCCACGTAATGCGTAACAACAGCACAAGAACTAAGATTGCGACAGTTCTGCAGGCCACGGACCACCCAAACACGTTATAGCGGAGTGTGTCTAAATTGTAGAAAGTGCACGAACCGGAATCTCCGTTTGACCATAGCAAACACGCATGGTCAACTAATTTCCCGCCAATAACCGGCCCAGGCAACCATGCTGAAAATTGAAAGAGACATGTTATAAGATCATTAAAAATGTACATAATTATATCATCAGATACGTGTCATATTATTCAGATAATCTAATGCAAATCTGGAAACTTCTTGAACTTAGTTCAGTCTCAGTTAAGGTTGTGAACCCGTAATGACGATCGGCAATTTCCGTGTATTTACGTATACTCCGTATGTGATTTCGGCATCCTTCGGCTGTAATAGATAATTCTATTTCATAACAGTCGGAGAATGTCGAAATCGCATAGAGAATTCGTAATCGAACGGAAGATGACGACTGTTATTGCGGGTCGTCTTACGATACTTAAAGCTTGAAATAGTTTGCAGTACGCATTATCTTTCTTCATTTTAGGAACTTTAAAGACAGCAGAATAGCTGTACACAGCGATGGTTCCTTTCGTCATGCGACTGCAGTTGTTGTTGCTAGTTTGATAACCTCTCATGAAAGACTCGATTAAACCGAGTCTGCTACCATGATGCTTGGTTAATTTCTAAGCTTCGAAATGGTCTACTTGTAGAATTTATTGGATGAAAAACGTGCAAAGAAATAATTACCAAATAACGACATCGAAAGAGCAGACAGACCAATGGCCATCGACTTTATTTCATTTGGTACAACTCTGTTTAAATGGAAAAAAAGAACACATAGTAAATTCAAACGAAAAGTCCTTCTCTGGTCAGAATGTTGAAACAATTTTAATTTTTTAATTACAATTATCATAGAATAAATTAAGATGAAATTGTAACTGTAACGTGTCCTGCATGCCTTGGAATTGCATGTACTTTTAAAATGTACCATATTTGCAGATCAATATTAATTTATTTTGATTTGATGTTACAATTTCTGATAATTTCATAAATGCAATGCTTTAGGACTATGTAGTTTTTATGTGTAACAAATGATTGACAAATATTAACAAATCTCATTGAAGTATTCTAAAGAGATGTGATCGATTTAATAGAACAAAAAAATATTTACTTTGTATCAGATATGCACACTATAACAACTATACTTAGACCTGTATCAAGCAGTCAGCCAAGGAAGCAACACAACCTGTTTTCTTATGACAGGTCGCTGCTCACGACAAGTGGAATTAAGAAAATAAACTGTCACTTTACGATGTTTGCTGACTGGTTGCTCAAGGCAAATAGCAGAGGTCCTCCGTGACCTAGTGCTTCAGGTCACTGACTTCGAATCACTTGCCCCTCATCGATGTGGGTTCAAGCCTTACTCGGGACGTTGAAGTCTTCATATGAGTAGGCCATCCAAGTGGCTTACAGAAGGTTGGTGGTTCTACCCAGGTGCCCGCCCGTGATGAAATAATGCACTGAGGGACACCTTGATCTTCCTTCACCGTCAAAGATGGACAGTCGCCATATGGTCTATGAGTGTGTTAATGCGACGTTAAACCCAACAAAAATAAGGCAAGTGGTTTCCTAATAAAAGTGGCCACTAAGGCAGGCTCAACTGCATTCAATATTACGTTAATATAGAAAGGCAATCAATATGCAAGTCAAAACATTTTTCTCTTCACAAAATGCAATTAAACTGAATACTATAGACGTCATACACTAGATTATATTCAGGTCAGACCGCAAATACGGTGTATGTATATCTAAAATGGCCATATTGTTTCTTAGAAGTTGAAAGAGATTACCATAATCTTACTGTTGCAAATAATTCACTCTAGAATGTGCCTTGGTTGATAACTTTAATACAGGATCACCCACCTTGTACAATTTTAGTGGGTTTTTTTTCAGTAACAAGTAATGGAAAGAGTAGGGTTTCATGTGAAAACTTTCTTTAGTAATTGATTTGCAATCATTTTCGTTCTACTGTGACTTTAACCTTAATCTTTAGGTACTGACTCAAAAGAAAAATGAGTTATCATCTGACAGCCAATAAGTGAAATTTGAACGCTAAAATGCTCTTCAGATATTGGTTGGTTTAATGTCACCATAACCTTGACCTTTGGCATACTGACTCAAAAACATTAAGGGTCATCTGTTGACGACACGCAATAATTATCGCAGAGGTGTTATTTAGTTGAAAGTTGTTTTCATTCTTGAGATTAGTATCATCTTTTACCTTAAGCTACCGATCCCAAAGACCATAGGGTTCATCTGTAACCAGAGGAAATTATTCTTTGAAGTTGGATGACTGTAGGCCGAAACGTTCTCTAATTATAGCAGAAACCTATCTTACTTTCAAGATCACTGTAACCTTGACCTTACACTTACCGATCCAATTACTGACACAGGTAATCATGCGATGAAGTTAGATGATTATAGGCAAAAAGCGTTTTATATTTAGAGTCGACTACCAGAGACGACAATATATAGAAATAAAAACAGGAACACTTACTTAATAATAAAGACAAATGTTGGCATCATAAGACAAGAAGAAAGGAAACTTCCAATAAAAGACACGATCATAAACGGCCATAGCATATCGCAGTCAAACTGACATAGTCCTGTCGTTACTTCACCATTTGGTACACATGTACAGTTGGTAAATTTCTGAAAAAAAGAGAAATAGTAGAAATTAATTTCCATTTCCGTTACTTAAAACTGTTATCGGAGTGACGTTATTGTGAACTAATCACGGCGTCATTTCCGGATCGTGATTTAAATAAATTTGCTTTAAACATTATTATAGCTAATGCAGAACTGCAAATGTTGTTAAAAGGGATTCGGTAAATTGTATCATAAATGTAAAAATGGGTATTAGATGTAATCATCCTTTTACATTAAAGTTTCATTGAAAAGTACAATTTCTCTGGTGTAAATACATTGTTAGGACAAATTCTTCAGCTAAAGAACGACCATAAGAAAATGATAAAAAATATTTGGTTTAAGATATTTTCTTTGATAACAATTTTCTTAACTCCAGAATGAATATGTCTTGTATATCAAATAGTTTTCATCACAGCAAGATATTTTACGCATATCTGCGCATTACCTTAACCAGCCACGTTGTCTCCATATGAATAAAACGCAGAACAATTTTATCAACAATAAATTTAATTTGTTATTCAAAAATACCATTCGTCTTGATTAATGGCACCAATTTGTTTCCGCAAATATTGCCTTTTTTTCCAAGCCAGAGCTAATAATTGTTTTAAAGATTCAATTGCTCCGTTTTAAACTATACATGGAGAGAAAACCTTAATAGTGTCACTGTTTCTGTGAAATGTCGATGAACTTCTCTTTGCACATATTTTTCCGTAAAAAAACTAAGTTTGTGTATAAGTAGGGGTCCGTATAAACATATTAGGATTTTATCTGGAAATAATAAATTTAAAGCTTTTAAGAGCATGTCTGGAGATTTAGGTAAATTAAATCAGAGAAAATGTTTCCAATCGTTAATACAAAGAGAAGGTACCAAGAAAAACAAAAGCAAATGATTTGTGATCTTGACATTATGAATTTATTCACACGCATGCAGTCTACTGAACATGCCACAAAGTCTGTTAAGCTAGCGTGAAATCATTTAATTTTGTAGTTACAAATTTTGTGTGGGTTTGTCTAAAACGGCTAATTTCGTTGGGATGTGAATTTGCTAATTTTCTTTATCAAATGAAAATGAATTGGAACGTTCCCTGTGCGTTAAGATTTTAATATCGTGGACTTACGCAATCAAGAAATCCCTGAAAATTAGTTCTTTTTCTAATATATGTGATATAGCAATATACATTAAAATGTGTGCAAACATGTAGTTTGAATTCAATTGTATTTACATATATTTAAGTTGAATAAAAAAAACTAATCTGTGAGTTTTTACCTGTTGGAATGTTATTGTTATGTACATTTTGAAACATCTGTATTTAGATATTTTTTAATTTCTTAGTCAAATGTTTTTTCTTGCCATAAAACTGTATCCCTTACGTATAAATGGTCTTATAAGTTTTCCCACGGGTGTCTCGTGCAAAAACTTTGTTCGACATACGACCAGTCACTTTGAAATGTGGTTTTTGATAAATAAGCATATACAATGATGCATTAATATATCTTCAAATTACTTTTTAGTCTTTTGTACAAAAATGTCAACAAACCATAAGAGATCCCTGAGAACATCCTGCGTGGCAAGGTGAAAAATAATTTATTCCTTCTGAATCACATACGGGTAGAAATGTATTCCCACAGGCACAGTCACTTGAACATGCACTGGGTAAGTCTGTAGACCTATTGTTCAATGATAAAAATATATTATGCTTCTTATTAATTCCAACGTCACACTTGCAAAACTGAAGTCATATTGCAATTTTTCCGGCTTTTGATGGTGGAGTAAGGCATTTGTGTAGAACCACCGACCTTCCGTAAGCCAGCTGAAAGGCTTACTCACATGGAAACACTACCACCAGTGATGAGAATCGGACAGCTGAAGCAGAATCGATTAATCGGTCCGATTTTGATCTCTCTCCGATTCGATTAATCGAAAGAATCGGAACCGAAAGATCAATACAGACTTTTGTAATGTGGCAATATGGTAGTAACAGCAAACCTTTTTCAAGACTTTCAGATTATTGTATGACTATTTTTATTACTTTTTATGAAGAATTCTATGACACAGCTACTGTACTGTACAGCCTTTAGCAACTGTAGGGCAATTATGGCCCAGTTGTTCGAATCTTTAACCGGCTGTTGACCTATCTGCTGGTTAGGTCTTGATTCAAAATATTTGTCTTGATGGGATTTTTTTTATTTCATTAAAAATGCAGTCCTTAACTCAAAGATTTGTTTTTCAAATTCTTCTGAAATGTCGACATATAGCCTTAAAAGTTAACCAACCGATAACTTAACCGGCTGTTCAAAGGTTCGAACAAGTAAGTCCAAACTGCGATCTGGGAGGAACTATTGGACCAAATGCAAAAGTAACTAGAATTCATCTTTTGTCTATGACTCAAGGCCTGTGATTCAAGTCATGCTAGATGCACTGCCAAATTTGACATGGAATACATGCTGGAGACATTGCTGGCAGGTCTGGAATTAGTTTATCATCTTTTTTAAAGTAAATCCACTATTTTTTATTGAAGGAATAATAAAACCTTGTCAAATAAAATCTGAAAATTGTTTCCAATTAGAGTGGGGTGGGGTACGTTCGTTAATGTACGCTTTAAAGCATATTTTGCAAACAGCTCTGATAGTATCAAGGTTTTCCTTAGAAGGAGCCAACACCCGGCATTCAGGCTTCATGCAAAACCCAAAATATTTCAAGGCGTCTGATTTTTTACTGCCCGGGCAATAAAAATTTTATTATTGTTACGATCATGACAGCTGGCCTGACAGCGTTCTCCACTTTAAAGAGCAGATATTTTGTAATACTAATCCAAAGATTATAAAAGAGCAAAAGTATTTAAGCTAAACAGCGAGAAGTATCTGAAAAAGTCCTGAAAGCGGGATTTTAATTTTTTAACAAACTCAGCGACTAGAATCGATTCTGTTTGGTCAGAATCGATGTCGCCGACTTTGAAACTTTGGCGTTGATTAATCGAACATCGGTGACAATCGGGACATCACTAACTACCACCTATAACGAGATCGCGAATCAACAAAGATGAATTTAACTACCCGGCAACTGAGGTCCCTTACTAAAAGGAAAACCTAAAGTTAAACAAATGAATAGATGATATGTTATTTCCGTTTGTTGTATATCTGTATAATATAATACCGCATATATCTGACCTGAACAGACGGTAGGTTACTTACATTTCAATCCTAACTATGGCATTTGAAATGCAGTCGCAAAACACTTTACCAATTTGCTTTTGTAAAATATTAAAGAATTGTTTTTTTTTTCATTTATACGTTCTTATTTACTAAACATTGATGTAACAGATAAAACACTTTCATGTACGATATCAAGGATTTATCATGTAAAATCATACGTTGTGTCCGGCCAGTCGTTTATTTTAGGATTATCACAGCCAAGAAACATGGTTATGAGTTGTATCCCAAATGTCGGTATCTGTGTTGATAATATGAGCATTATGCACTTCAGTGGATTCAACTTTAGTTTCTTTGTGGCTACCCCGCCGACGAATGTGCCAAGGCACACAGAGGGAATTCCAAGACCAGCTGAAATTTTGTATTGAAAGGCAGGTTAATACATCATAAATGTTTTGAAAGAATGAAAAAATAGTGGTCACTATCTTTTTCCTCCTACAGAAACGTAATGTAACTGATTAGATCTATTTGAGCAATTTACTACATTAAATAAATTGATAAAATGCACTAACATGGCAATCAATTAGATGTATTTTCTTTGTTGTTAAAGTAATTGTGTTTGGTAATTACAGACGTCTAGTTTGGCGCATCACTTGCGGCAGACGACTTACCGGCGCGTCGACGTACTTGACATTGTTAGACAGTCCAGAGAAGCTCAAACAGCTAGGATTTCCTGCCTTTGTGAGACCGGTTTTTCCCTACCCGAGAGACAGCATGGAATGAAAGATCGAGAAATAGCGAGGATTTTTATCCCTGCTGTCCCGAGGCCTGGGAAAACAGCTCTCATTTACAGGCAGACATGTGAGTATAGGTTATAGATCTTTGTTGACCTTCTTTGCAGTAACGGAGCGCAGCGGAGTGAAAGCAATAATGATGCCTATTCCTTTAAAATAGGCTATGCTATAGGAGGGGAGATAACAGCGTTGGTATGATCTCTGGTTATCTTCCTTTTATAGTAGTAGTAAAACATATAGCGTGTAATTATCACACATTCACCGTATTGCCTCTTCAGCAAACAAAGGGTAAGAAAATAAATTCACTATAAGATCAATATCAAGTGATATATATTTTACTAATAGTTTAGCAGGTAAAATTGTAGGTAACCATTAGCATGTACTATATTTACCAATTAATGGATTTATTTAATAGGTACAGCAAAACATGACATAGAAAAAACAATAAGTGAGTCAATAATTCGAAATTCTCTGGTTCACACCCGTTAACCGGTTGCGACCAAAACAGTTCGTGGCGGACAAAACAGTTCTCCGATATTTTTGCCGGCATCTATATTGGGGTAAGTATTTTCGATCCAAGAATCGGTTAGTGCAAGATATGTTAAAGATCTTATTTTCTATAAAAAGCAGCATGAACAAAGAACATGCCATGTGTTTCCCGTTTAAAACTAACGTATATTGAGTAAGTTATGGCCAGTTAAAAGTGTGATTTTGTTGAAAAAATACAAAAACGAAAGTTTATCGCAATATATTTAATTTAATTTTCAACATATGGCCATAGTATAAACGTCAACCTTTAAAATAATGTTTGCTCTGAATATTGTCCAACTTTTAACCGACAAAGCGGAATATTCAACGAGTTATAGACATTCAAATACGACATGGTCTAAAAAAAGTGTTGCGGCATTGCACAGTTCAAAATTATTTGTGTGGCGAGACAGAGCAGTCCTGTGTATCTTTTTTATTTTAGTTAAATAAATAGTGTCTAAATAGTGATATCGAGCATGTAACTATTAAAAAGTAATATTTATATTCTGACAACTGCAGATCATTTATTGAATATCTAATAAATTTACATTTTGCAGTAATGGACGCACCGAAATGAAAGCAATAGCTTAATCAATAACGAAATCAATAAGTGTCTTTGCTGACTCACTAGGAACTCTGTAACCTGGCATATTAATCCAATAAGTGATAAAAAATGGAAATATTTGGCAGCTTATTGGATATTTAAACTAATTAAATTATAAGAATCCTTATATAAGCCAATCCATAGTTCGAACAAAGACCACTCACTTAAATCATTAGGGAGAGCTATACATAACGAGTGTGAGTTCGAGTTCAAGTCCCCGGACGACACTTACGTCCTCTGTGACTATTTGAAAGAAGACAATGTTACTAAAACCTTTCTTCCTCCCACTGCGATTCGTGGGGAGAAGTTGACAGGTTTTTTGGCTGAGAACAGGGTAGAACCACAAGTTAGGCTCGCCGTTATATAACTGAAATACTACAAGAAACGACACTAAACCCTGAACCAACAAATAAACAAGCAGTGTTCGGTATTTAACAAAACTTGAAAATCTATTTCAGATCTCATGTTATAAACTATTTATAGATTGGTTGCATTCAGACCTCGGGCAAATAGTAATGATTGTTTACTAACAAGCCCAATTTATTCCGTAAATGTATGCTACTGACCGGCATGGCATTACATGAAAATCCAAAAATTATCCTTTATTTCAAAATATACTTGTAAAATAGTAGCAACTATGGACTGGCGATGTTTATAATGAATATACGCGTATTTTACATCAGTGTATGCATAAGAAATGCATAATGTCATCTCCGCTGTACTATTTAAACATTAGAAATAATCAATCCTTAAACAGACACAATGCACGTTGCTTTACCGGTACCGTGGCTATTAAAACTACGCAAATGTCGGTACTAAATCCAAGGTTTACGTTTGTCTAAATTTTTACTCACTGAGACATTGCTGAGCTAGTACCGATTCTTTTGTCAGCTTACAATGAGGAACGAGCTTGATATCACTATTTATACTATTTATTAAACTAAAATCACAAAAGACACGAAACTGCTCTGTCTCGCCACACAAATAATTTTGAACTGTGCAATGCCGCCACACATTTTTTCGACCATATCATGTTTGAATGTCTATAACTTATTGAATATTGCGTTTTGTCAATTAAAAGTTGGACAATATTCAGAGCAAACATTATTTTAAAGGTTGACATTAATAGTATAGCTGTAAGTTGAAATGTGAATTAAATATATCACGATAAACTTTCGTTTTCGCATTTTTCAACAAGATCACACTTTTAACTGGCCATAACTTACTCAATATACGTTACTTTTAAACGAGAAACATATGGCATGTTCTTTGTTCATGCTACTTTTTATAGAAATAGAGATCTTTAACATATTTTGCACCAACCGATTCTAGGATCGAAAATACTTACCCCAATATAGATGCCGGCAAAAATATCGGAGAACTGTTTTGTCCGCCACGAACTGTTTTGCTCGCAACCGGTTAACGGGTGTGTGGTTGCTAATTGGAATTTTAGGCTAATTGAACTATTAGATCATTTTTCTTGCATATAGTGTTCAGATTGGATTGCGATGACAAATAGTTTTTGAGTATTTCTTGACATTATGAATAGTATTTATGACTATAATATTGACTGTTCTGCTATGTGACGCTATTTAAATGCACGCTATTTTAGACGAAAAAGACAAGAATATCTATCCCAGGCAGGTGAATGAAAAGTGCGTAACGCCTTCGTTTAGAATCTGTTTGATTTACGTCATAATTACATATTATGTACACTCCAACATGATAAAATGTAAAAGAAATCTGGAATCTTCGTAGAACTATTTGACAATCCTTCAACATATATATCATGACGTCAAGATATTAAGATATTATGACGTCAAGATGCGATGTAATAAAAGAAAATTTATTTGTTTCAGTGTAAGATCGAAATATATTTCACTCGTGAACACCATAATTTACATTTTCAAACGTGGCTGTGCCACTCGTGAAAATCTTGCATATGGTGTTCACTCGGTGAAATATATTTCGATCTTGCACTGGAACACACATATATCATCTATATCTCAAACACTTACCGAGAATGATGTTTGCTTTCCAAGCGGGAATGTTGTACATGTTCTCCATGTATTTGGGACCAAACGAAAACACTGAACTGACTCCAAGTACGTTGCAAAAAGTTGCTATTAGCATTATTGTGTACGCTGGGACACTCAGTACTTTGAAAATACTCTTGAACACCCCTGTACAAATAAAAATGGCAAAAAAGTGAAGCGCTTACCAACGAGCAGACTGAAAGTATGTTCGTTTAATTACAATACATATTCTTTATTGTTGTATTATTATACTTTTCATTAAAAAAATCTTTGCACTTACTCACACGTTGGAAGATTCTGATAATGGAAGGGCCAAGTAAGGAACATGATAACAACAGGACAGAGAGTTCTTCGGTTCCTTTAAGCAACAGCTACTTTAGAACGATCAGATAAGTTGATTCAAATACTTTTTAGACAGTTCATCTTTTGAAATTACAACACCGCCAAATTAAAAATGTACTAACATTTCTTGACAAAATAGTACGATTTTGTGTTCTGAGATAGTCAAGGTTTTCATAAAGAATAGTTTTGTTATAATTCCATGTTACAAAATGTTTCGCATACCTAAAATTTCCCGGCAAAATGATCCGAAGATTTTTCCTGATTTAGACGAATTCCCAGGAGTCCTGCTTTTAGCTATTGTCGATGGTTTAAGACTTGATGGAAAGAAAAATAACGGCAACGCACATAAGACAGCAGCAACGCCAAACGCAAGAAATCCGAGCCACCAAGCGCCCAACCAACGCGGATCATGCGGGTGCAAATCAACATCTGAAAAGAAAATAAACTGTTGCTTTTTCCGTATAAGATTGTATTATTTTGATGAAGAAATACTTGTTTCAGAGATAGTTCTAAATATTGCAGTTATGTCCGACTTACGTTCGACTTACGTTCATATTCTCATAATGATTTTAGTCAGTCATTTTAAATGATGCTGTTTTCATCAAAAACAAGTTTTGATGTTCACTGACGTCTCTGAGACTTTGTATGACAGTTATATTGATGGAAATGATATACACAGACGTTTACACATATAGATATGCTTTATTACGTTACCATTACCATGACATCTAGAGAGATGATTTTGCTTTTCTTCATGAATTCATAGTACACTATACGGATCCTATGGAGACATACAAAAAGTGATATGCATTATTGAGCCAACCTGTTAAAATTGCTAATTAAAGCACTTATTCCCTTCCCTTGTCTGATCTTGAACAATCCATGAAAATTAAATATTTTGACTATGTTATGGTCTTCTGTATCTGGTTCATCCAACGGCTGTACAGTCTTCATTCTATACAGTTGCTTGCCAATATATTGTGTTGTCTTAACAAGAGAATTGCTAACAGAAAAATTGCAGTTTACATGTATTATATTGTTTACAGTTACGACTAATTGGAATTGAGACATCTTAATGTTTTACAAATTTGTGTAATTGTTGTACTAATATTTTACGGAAGTTACTATCAGAGCCTTGATATTTGTGTTGTCTTGTATTTTAACGTCACACCGATACTATTGTAGGTCATATTGTGACTCTCTAGCTTTTGACTGAGGAAGATGACCCAAGGTGCTCCTCTGAGTATTATTTCAGGCACGAGTGGGCACCTGAGTAGAACCACCGACCCTTTGAAAGCCAGCTATTAGCTTCTTCAATTGAAAGAGTTCTACACCTAAAACGAGGCTCCGAACCCACAGCGGTTAGGAGTAAGTGACTGGAAGACAGCTGCCTTAACCACTACCAAGGAGGCTTCGTCGCCGTGTAAAGGTTGATAACTGACTAAATACACACAAAAATATGCAGTCTATTAATTCTGTCCATTATTGCACTCTTTATTTGTGTACGAATTTAAATAAACCATTACAAAAGTATTTCGTCTGAATGTATAAATAAAATAAACGTATAAACTCTAAAAGATGCCTTTTAGTTTTTTGTTTGTAAATGTCTTGTTTGTATAGAAATTTATGTAAAGGCTGGATGCTTTGATCACAATGCAATGTTTGTATTTAAACAGATAAATGGAATGTATTTCTTTGAACTGCAGACTACTGAATCAAGAAGAAATCAATTTACATTCTAGGAGTAGAGTGAGGTAGAAAATAGAAGCAGGCAACATCTGCTCTATAAATACAGAAAATTTTAAATAGACTTTTGAAAAATACAAATATATGTAAAGTCATATGGCTGTGTGGAACCGTGCTTCGATGGTCTTCAAAATGTTGCTTGTTTCAAGATAAGACATAGAAGATGCGTCGCCGAGAACGACGCCGACATCAATGTTAAATGACACTTTGATCCATTAAAAAATGCCCCTACATGCTACACAAATTTTACACTCCATTAAATTTTTAAAGTTGGAAAATGATCATGCCGTTTTCAATAGTGTCAAACCAGATGGTGTTGCCATTATCTTTAAATTAGTGATGTTGTTTAAAACGTGTGAAGATAAATGTAATAAGGGTGATGATAATAATGAATCCGACGACGACTGAAATGAGGGTATTTTGCTTGGTCTATTATTTTGGAGTATAATTAACTTTGAAAATTTGTAGTATTACCATTGTATTAATTTGAATTAATGTAAAAGTACGGATGACAACAAGGAAACATTTAAGCAAACTTCTGTATGTCCTTCAACAATTTACAACAGGGTCCATATTCATCACCGTTTAAAGTCTGCAGCTTAGACTAAAGAAATGCAAAAAAAATCAATTTGCTATAATTTTGCCTACAGCAAAACTTCGTTGAGCCATTATTATTTGCAAAATGAAGAACTCTGCAACATTTCCTTGCAATCTATACATATTTGACAATGTCAGATTAAAATGAAATAGTTGGCATTTTAATGTCTTAAACTATTGCTTTTGCCTATATTAAATGCATTTTGGCACATTCTGTGACAACTACTCTGAGAATTCATCTCTTACTACGCCGAATGTAATCTATCTTTTTTAATTTTGCTTCTTATCAGATTCAGGTTAAAGGTCAGTAATTCAAATCCTTCTTTGTTTCATATAAAAAACGACAACTTCAGGTCGTCTTTACGTATCTTTAGAGAACATCACTTTTTCCTACACCTATTTTTCATGGAAGTTCTATCACAAATTTACGAAAAAAAAAGAAAAGAAAATAGGGGGTTATGTAGTTCCTAGTGAAATGCCAGTCAGTTGTGGTCTGCTTCCCTAGAAATGGCGCATATTTGCTCTCGTCCGCGGAATAAACACCTACTTCCGGTTTCGATCTGCAAAACTTGCCATGTGGGGTGTATGAACATGAAAACCGTCTCATTTCGTGCAGACTGTATTCTAGTAGTGAAAAATGGTGATTAAAGCACTCGTTCTACACGAATTTGCGCAAAAAATGGGAAGATTAGGATCTATTTATTATGGACTTCTTTCTACACCACGGAAGCACATTTTCGACCGAATTACTGACCTTATTCCTTCACTCATACCCCATTTTTTTTTTTCTTAATTATCTTTTCAGCCTTTTTTTTCAGCAAAAAATGTGAAAGTGCTGGAATTGGCCATGAAAATAGTTTCTGAGATTTTGCACTTGATAATGAAGCGAAACAATTTGCCCAAAAACAATTGTGGTGAGTTTGACATTGATACGTCTATGTTAACTTAATACCTGTAGGTAAACCATACCAAGACAATGTTTTTTATACTTTTTAGTTTTTAAATTAATTGTACATGTTTATCGGTATGTGTCTTCAATATATTGAAATATACATGCATACTGTGTACACTTTTTTTATAACGACCGAAGACTTGAGTATAAAACGAATATATATCTACTTGATATTTTAACATTACGATAACCTCCTCGACGCACAGTTAAAATGTAGGACGACTGAATATGAAACCAGTGTTAAAAGTACATAATGTTTGCATGTATATTTCAATTAACTTTTTTCTCATTTTATTTTTGCTTAATTCGCTTCACACAGCTTTGAAAACTTAATCGCATTCTAAGAACGATTTATAATTAACTGTTAAATTAAAACTGAATTAAAACTTCAGAAAATAACCCATTAAACATTCTTTGTATAAACTTTGTATAAGGTTTTACAAAATTTAGAATAATGCGAAAATCTTCGAATTTATGTGCATAATCTCTAGATTGGTTATGTTTGAGAATCCTCATCATTGGTTGGTTTGTTTTTTGTTGTTTTTTTTTTGTACATTTTTGGGATAAGATCATATTTCAAAAAGATAAAACCTGTGTATAATCGGGATAAATGTGATCAAATTCGCCGATAAAACGATATTAGCGAGTTGTTTCTAATAAATCTAAAACTGGCAAATGAGTATCAAGTAAGTGCAATCACATTTTATTTCTAGAAACAACGAATCTTATCAAATTACAGCTTTGTATGCAATCCTGTTTATGACTTTACTTTAGCTAATGGAGACCCAAAATGAAACAAAGCTATTAAAATACAGAACTCTTTCAGATAAGTAAAAACTGAATTATGAATTACTGAATTATGCACGTGTGCTAGCAGCTAGCAATTTGGAATTTGCCACATTTAAAAGTTGAAATGAGACAGAACGTGTCTTAATCAATTTGAGAAGGATTGAAAATGTAATTCAATGAAATCCAAAAACAAACCAAATGATATATCTATATAACCTTCAAACACTACTATATTTCTGTTGACAATACCCTATTCACTCCAACAGATATTTGGAAACAGATTTCGAGTAAATGACTTTCTGTAAAGAAGACAATCTACCTTAAAAGGCGGGCCTTCATATGAGATATAAAACATTTTCAGTGCGCAAACTAATATCTCGATATCAGTTTTTAATGTATTTTTTCCTGATATTCTTGTCAATGGCTCCACAGACAGAGAAATCACAGACACATAGTATGCATAGTATAAGAGAGACAACTTTTGATGTGTGTATCCCGAACTTGTAAAGAATGCACTTTCTTGAAGCTTTTGACTACATTCATTTACCATTAATTTTATTGCTTCTATATATGAGCCGCGCCATGAGAAAACCAACACAGTGGGTTTGCGACCAGCATGGATCCAGACCAGCCTGAGCATCCGCACAATCTGGTCAGGATCCATGCTGTTCGTTAACAGTTTCCTCCAATTCTAATAGGTTTTAAAAGCGAACAGCATGGAGCCTGACCAGACTGCGCGGATGCACAGGCTAGTCTGGATCCTAGCTGGTAGCAAAGCCACTATGTTGGTTTTCACATGGCGCGGCTCATATTTGTTTGATACTATCAAAATACCAGGTGCTGACGACTCTTCGCTCTGCAACTATCAACGATCGTGAATTAAGAGTATTTATCAAAAATATGACAACACAAGAACATTTTATTGATGAAGAAATAGTATTAATTTTGATACGAAATATAGAATATCCTTAAATTTTAAACGACCTCGAGAAAATCAGATTTTATCTTTTATATTTGTTACAACAAGGCTATTCAGTACTGGAAAAAAAGTGAACATTCGCGGGGAACTGTTCAGTTTTTAAAAGCTTAGATCTAATTTCATCATACTCGTTTGCAAGTTTATACGGTCACTTAAGTTGCTACTCGCTGCGTTTCATTTTAAAGGTAGTAAATCAGATTTTGGTCAACTAATGGATTTTTTTTAATTTACCAACTGATCATTTACACACACATCAGATTTTCACTGGAAGTATTTTTAAACTTTGATTTTCCTATCCTGGTTGCCCAACCAAGATAGTGTTATTTTAGCATAAATATAAATTTAATAAACATATTTTGTCTACGGAATGTTATGAATATAAGCACTTCTGTATTAGAGTTGTCAAAGATTTGCATTGACAAGAACATATTTTGACAAAATTAATTAGAAATGCAAGTTTATAAAATTATTATTACCTCCCTTTGTTGCGCAACCAAGATAGATTTGAAATAAAGTAATTCTGAAGCTACACATTGTTTCAAAACTTGCATTTTGTTTCAGGTAGTTGAAATATTCCAATAGATATCAAATGCAAATGTAAAACTAGAAATTATACTGCAATTAAAAGAAATAATACACTTTTTAAATACTTTCGTATTAGAGGGAGAAAAATTTATGAAAAGTAATAAATCATACATTTCCAACAGGGATCTAACTGTATGTAATGGGTCTTTTTGTTCCTTAAATAAATCTCTAACAGAATACATGAAAACTGAAAAATGTCAGAAAATGTTGTTCAAATGTGATTTGATAGGAATATAAGTTACAAACCCGTTCAGTTTCTTTCCAAAATTTAACCTTTATCATGCTTGACATGGTTGATTCTTCCTTTTGCGACCAGTGTAGATAATGATCAGCCCGCACATCCGTGCAGTCTGATCATAATCGTCACTGTTCGCCATTCAGTCACTATATGTTTGGTAATCACCCCTTTTAACAGTTAATGGTGTTGTCCAAATTTAGAGATGGACAAGTTCATTATAAGAAATTTAGTAGGGTAAGGGTTAACTGTCAGAAGAATGTAATCATTTTTAAAGTGATCAATAATTTTGAGCAATGAAATGGCGTTCTCTGTTCACATTCGATAAATGACTTTCTGTTTGGTAACTACGACGAAATTTCAATGTATGGATGCGTAAAGCAGGCTTCCCGAGAAAGCCTTTTACACATGCCTTTCTTGCTCTCTATAATATATGCCTGACACACTAACAGCTTGACTAGTCCGTCAAAGTTCAAGACTTGTATTGTATTGTCGTTTTGAAAAGTTAAAACGAATACAAAACAAAATGTTTGACAAAACAAAGTTATGTAAAAGTATTTAACCAATAAATACTGAGGGTGTTGGAATAATCAGTAAGTTAAATTAATTTCAAGTTTAACTTTAAGTGTTTTTTTTACAGGTAGCAAGTCGTCATAGCGGCGCGCTGGAACAGAAAACCACACAAAGCAGGCAAACATTTTGTTCAATATCTTCAAAGTTATAGCTGATAATCCTTGAGAACGTGTTAGAATGGAAATGACTATCTCAAACAATGAGTTGATCTTGAATGCAACCATTGAATTTGTTGTCCAGATGCGTATGATCATATCACTCTAGCTGCGCCCTCGTGGTATAGTTATTTTGCATCTGAACTCCAAACAATAATTTTATTCAACGACAAATTACTAAATGAGATAAATCATTTCTTAATCAAAATTTATGCTAATATTTGAGAAAAAAGTCAAGATCTTTCCATTAAATATCCTGCAAATAGCTATCTTGAATATTAGTCTAATGGAATCTGGCTATTTGTTGATGTAGCGTAATGGAAGGTTTGGGATTGGCCATAAATACAAATTTATTTGAGTGCTCCTCGAACGATGACACTGAAATGCATTACTGGGCACTTTTCTGTATAATGACAACACACGAAGTAGGTATAGAAAACAAGACTTTGAATAGGGGCGGGATAAATATTCTCAGAGACGATTTGGTAGAAGCCAGCATATTTGTCTGAAGTCAATCGTCCTCTACCAATGATTCATGCTCAGTTGCTAGGTACTTGAGGAGAAAATTCACTGCTGGAAAAAATTAAGGATCTCAATATAAGATTATTAGCACATGTAGCAGCGGTTAGAGTGTAGATTTATGTATTTACAGGACTTATGGTTTACAAAGTAATGCACAATCTAACGCTTACATTTACATCAGAAACAACCTCCCTTTCAGAAAACAGAACAAGCTATTGCCTTAAGATCATGAAAGAGGACAATTAAGATCAAGAAAAAAAGACATTATACATAAAAGGCTCCGAACTAATTACCTCAAACAGTTTGTTACTCTTGTAAGGTTCTTTTGGATAATATTCCCACAAATCTGCACCATGAGAAAACCAACATAGTGCATTTGCGACCAGCATGGATCCAGACCAGCCTGCGCATCGCGCAGTCTGGTCTGGATCCATGCTGTTCAATGACGGTTTCTCTAATTGCAAAAGGGTTTGAAAGCGAACAGTATGGATCCTGACCAGACTGCGCTAATGCGCAGGCTGGTCTGGATCCATGCTGGTCGCAAATGCACTATGTTGGTTTTCTTATGGTGCGGCTCATAAAAGGATTTTAAAAGGGCCAGCTAGAGAGGTTTTAAATCCACTTTTAAAAGTTTCCGTTACAGACATGCGTTAAATATTCCAACTGTGAATTTGTGCCTGTCGGTGTGATAGCTATCTTCTGTCAAATAATGCTTTAGAGAACATGTTTTGTTCATTATATTTAATATTTTCATTTGTTGTGTTTGAAGGTCTTGACATCGTTATATTAATAAGTTTAAAAGTTTGTGAAGTAAAGAGCTTATTTTTGTTGTTATTATCATTATTATTATTATCGTGACATGAACGACAGTAGTCCATTAAAACTTCTTTTGGAGATATTTTGAATTTAAGAGAAGTATAAGATAAAAACTAGTGATAAAAATGAAAGAAACTGTTAGTAGATAAATGTACCGGCAAAACTTTTATAGTTTTTTCTTATTGTTCGATGAATCTCACGAAATATCTAAAAATTGCGTAAGGAACCCTTAAATTTAATAAAGTCATTGGATATGGGAACACTTGTTAAGGATAATTAGATCGCATACCGAGGAGGATTATATTCATATAAAAACATATTACACGCAAACTGAACTCTTAAATTAGCTTACCTTCTACAGTGACCAAAGGAGCTTACCTTCTACAGTGACCGAATGAGCTTACCTTCTACAGTGGTCAAATGAGCTTACCTTCTACAGTGGTCGCGTTCGCTTAACTTCTACAGTGATCAAATGAGCTTACCTTCTACAGTAGTCGAATGATCTTACCTTCTACAGTGGTCAAACGAGCTTAACTTCTACAGCGGTCAAATGAGCTTACCTTCTACAGTGGTCGCGTTCGCTTACCTTCTACAGTGACCGAAAGAGCTTACCTTTTTCAGTGGTCAAATGAGCTTACCTTCTACAGTGGTCGCGTTCGCTTACCTTCTACAGTGACCGAATGAGCTTACACTATACAGTGGTCAAATGAGCTTACCTTCTACAATGGTCGCGTTCGCTTACCTTCTACAGTGGTTGAATGAGCTTACCTTCTACAGTACCTTTACAGTGGTCAAATGAGCTTATCTTCTACAGTGGTCAAATGAGGTAACCTTCTACAGTGGCCGAATGAGCTCACCATCTACAGTGGCCAAATGAGCTTATCTTTTACAGAGGTCAAATGAGGTAATCTTCTACAGTGGTCGCATTAGCTTACCTTTACAGTGGCCAAATGAGCTTGTCTTCTACAGTGGTCGAAAGAGCTTACCTTCTACAATGGTCAAATGAGGTAACCTTCTACAGTGGCCGAATGAGCTCACCATCTACAGTGGCCGAATGAGCTTACTTTCTACAGTGGTCGAGTGTACTAACCATCTACTGTGGTCGAGTGAGCTTACATTCTAAAGTGGCTAAATGGGCTTACCTTCTAAAGTGCTGAAGCGAACTTATCTTCTAAAGCGGTCAAAGAGCTTACTTTCTAAAGTGAGTTTACCTTCTAATGTGCCCAAATGTGCTTACCTTCTGATGATATCGAATAAGTTTACCTTTTAAAGTGCTCAAGTGAGCTAACATTCTGAAGCGGTAAAAGAGCTTACTTTCTAAAGTTATCAACTAAGTTTACCTTCTAAAGTGGTCAAAGGAGCTTAGCTTAAAATGTTTGAAGTAGTGGAATGTGCTTACCTTCTAAAGTGATCAACTAAGTTTACCTTCTAAAGTAGTCAAAGGAGCTCAGCTTAATGTTTGAAGTAGTGGAATGTGCTTACCTTCTAAAGTGATCAACTAAGTTTACCTTCTAAAGTGGTCAAAGGAGCTTGGCTTAAAATGTTTGAAGTAGTGGAATGTGCTTACCTTCTAAAGTGATCAACTAAGTTTACCCTCTAAAGTGGTCAAAGCTTAGCTTACTGTCTGTAGTAGAGGAAGCTTACCTTCTAAAGTGACATAAAGCTGGCTGAAAAAGCCTCCAAGTCCGTACGCGATTGCCGGCCCGAATATAGCTACGCTGGTTATTATTCCTGAAAACCACAAAAAAAATCTTCAAATAAGTAAATTACGGCAAGAGTAAGTTAAATTCTAAATGGTAATATAGGGAAAATAAAAAAAAATATATAAATGTAAAATGATTGCCATGAAACATTCCGCTGTACATCTACTGTTAAAGCGTTATGTTGAAATTAACCCAAAAACTGATTTTTTATTTAATTTAGTTCAGAATTCGTCAAATCCATCATGCATTTTCTTCGCTTAGTGGTGAAACATTTATGATTTGCAGGAGATTAGAACCACCTTCTTAGTCTTCAATAAAGTTTCAACGAGGTGATCTCCCTTTCTGTCCAAAAGCGATTCTTAGTATAACTTGTTGTGACTAAAAAGTAACTCTCTTTTTAATAACTGATTTTATACAAGTTTTATTTGATACACTAAACTACAAATAAGTCTATGATATGTAGTAATTTCTTGAAGACTGTGTATAGTTAGAAAACTTTCTTCGCTAAGTTTTGCTCTATGTGTCATTTTGCGCAGAGTCATTGTTTCACAGGAACCATAAGGAATGACAACATAAAGATAATTACTAGGAAACGCATTTGGATTGTAAATGTAAAATATAAAATATACGTGCGGAATAGTTTCGCAGGAACGATAAGGTAAATGATGACAACATAAAAATCTTTAAAAGGAAACGCATTTTAATTGTAAATGTAAAATACATAACATACGAGCAAATTTTGTACTGGTATAGTTCTACTACTCCTACAACTACTAAAGTTTAAATCAAAATTATGCTTCGAACCACTTACCTAAATAATACCCTGTTTCATTCTCCTTCGTATTGTCATCTAGAAACTGACCGAGCATAGGGTATCTAGGTGCCTTGCCGATACCTTGGATAATCATGCCGATAGCAATTAAAGCCATTGTCACATCTCTAGCCGTGTTGTCTGCCTCGATCTCTGCGCTCTCTAACAACACTGACATATTACTGGTCCTCTGTATGGCGGGAGTTTCAAACTCTGAAGAATTCTTACATAGGTTCAGACTTGGCAAATTGATTTTTATTTGAATACCATCTATATCAGTAGAAAGTGGAGCTGGTTTGAATAAGAAATGTGGTACGGAACAAAGTATCCCTGAGAGACCATACAGGATTGTAGACATGCACAACATTCGTGGAATATGCACCCGATTTGCAAAATAACTTGCAATAAGTATGCATACGGAATAACCAATGTCATTGCATGCCATTAAGTAACCTGTTTTAGTGCTGCTCAAGCCAAACTGTTTCTCTATAGTTGATACTTGTGATACTATGTACATAGACAATGATGCCGTCAGCAGTCCTGTAACACTGTATATACCAGTGAACCAGTTCACTGTTGCGAATTTCCGCATACCTTTCGGTTTACACGCACCGATTCCGCATTCCGGCTGCTTCCCAAACGACATCGTCCCGACCGTTCCTGCTTATACGGTACTGCTTTACGAAACTTAAGTACAAATGCACTGAACAGCGTATACACACTACTTAACAATATGTGATACTAAATGCTACCCTTATTAGTATTTTGTCCTATCTATTTCAAACAAGTTTAACTTTCTTTTAACAAATACTACTTCTATCCGCTACGGAAGCATTGTTTAAAGTGATAAACTCCAGCATTCAGTTGAAACAAATGTATAGTATACAACCTTTTCATTTTCGGTGACACACATTTTTTTTAAACATGATATTACCCAAATATTAAACCTGTTGTGTCACATGTCTATTTATCTGTGTAGGTCTGTTTACGTACATCACTATAATCATTAAACAAACATTTTTCAAAGTTCTTGATAAATATAACGTCTAGAAGATAATGAAAATAGGATAACATCATATATCATATAAATCCTCATTTACATCAGACTTACTTGAAGATAAAAGCAAGTTTAATTAAAATTTGATAATATATAAACAGTTCATTCACTCCAGTTAAATTATGTTAAAACTATATACAGCATAATTATACATCCTGAGGTAAACGCACTATTTATACTAATTTAGTTTGGTATAGGTATAAATATATTAGTATGGTAGCTAGTATGATTTTGTGGTAATAAGCAAACATCTATTTCAACCGCGGTCTTACCGCAAAAAGACACATTTTGACACAGTCAATCTTGTCGATTAGAACAATTAAGTTAAGGAATACTTCCCAAACTTTTAAGAAAAAGAAGAAGAATAGTGTATTTTAAAGATTAAGAGCTTAGGCCATTACATTATGGTTCCTCGTCCACAGCCCTTATAAAATGTAATACAAGATTAAACACATATACATATGAGCCGCGCCATGAGAAAACCAACATTGTGGCTTTGCGACCAGCATGGATCCAGACCAGCCTGCGCATCCGCGCAGTCTGGTCAGGATCCATGCTGTTCGCTTTCAAAGTCTATTGCAATTAGAGAAACTGTTAGCGAACAGCATGGATCCTGACCAGACTACGCGGATGCGCAGGCTGGTCTGGGTCCATGCTGGTCGCAAAGCCACTATGTTGGTTTTCTCATGGCGCGGCTCATATATCAAATATTATATATCGTTTTAAAGGTGAGGTATGATCCAGCATAGTATTGAGAATGAGTAAAAAAAACACTGCCGGCTATGTCATTGAATATAACATAAACCATTTTCATAATAGTTTTAAACATGCATAATGCATATAATAGTAATGTCTAGATTATCTTTTCTGTAAACAACCTTATAGCCGCTCGTATCTTAAAGCATTATAATCGATGAAGCCTGCTAAGTTGTTTAATGTTTGTTCTATCTATGTATTAAGCGTATGTTTCTATAATAAATATGTACATTTGTTCCAGTGGGAGGGGCTTGCCAAAACTTCCTAATATTCATGTTAACTGGGACCAATTACGGTAATAAAGCAATTTGAATAAAGGTATTTCTTTGAATGTAATTAAATATAATTTTTTTTATCTAAAGCAGGTAACCGATTTAGCTTAAAGTATGTTAATCTTCCATGGTGCCCTCTTACAATAAAATACACAATATTAAGGTCTACAACTAAACATAGTATCAGAAAATAGAGGAAATAGATAAATAACTGGTTAATGATTTAAACATTAAATCTATTCATCCAGTAGTCCATTTTACAGTTACATTTGTAGCATTGCAATGAGGATGAAAAGGCAAAAATTTCCACACAACTGATCCTGAATAAAAAAAAATCTTACCTTATAGTTTAATGGTTCTAAATTCATGCTGGTATATAGTAACTTAATGTAGTAGCAGAACGTACTAGTTTACAGTCAACCTGTCTTTAAAATCCACTGTTTGGAGAGACGAAAAGTGGCCGTTGTTTGAAGGTGGTCTTTATTCACAGGTAAAAAGTTTAGTAAACATACCCGGTAAAATGGGAAACAAAACCAGTGATCTTTGAGTCAGGTGAACTTTTGGTGTATCATTTCATTTACATAGCAAGGACGCTAACCAGTCGACACTCACGTATTAAACATGCCTTTTGTAAGAAGAAGTTTAACAAATTTTTGAATATTAAATATTTTCAAAGCTTGATCAACATCTTGAAATTAGTTAGCTTAAGTAGTGTGACATGCTTGTTTTTGTAATCTTGCAAGTTTGTTTGTGTTAATTATACGTTATCCCCGCTTTCCCCCGCCCTTTTTCCACTCTTTTAATGTTAGGTTAGTTTTTACTACATTTTGTTACTTGCGCATTGAAAAAAAAATTGAATGGGGGATCACCCTTATATGGGATAGATTAATACCAGCGTTGTTAGCTCCCTTGTCGAACGGTAATATAGTCCTCTCGTTCATCTCACTGGCTTCGTAAACTGCTGTATTGCACGACATGAAGCATGGCAGTAATGTATAAAATAAATACATGCAACAGAGCATGAATTCGCCCCCTTCTAAATAAGTGAAATATTTGAAAAGTGTTCATGGTTGACGCATATTCCTATTAAATATTTAAGCACTATATAGCATGTTTTTATTTTCTTACTGTTAGGTAGAGCATATCTCAAATGAACAAAATGGCAGAAATGGACCAAACATATACACTTGCCTGTATATGTACGTATACTTCAGAAAACAAGAAAGTCAACAAAGCTTGCCTTTTATAACATATTTATTTTGTTTCATTAAGATTTAAGAACTAACCAAATTGTATACAAAAACGTACAAATATATTCATGTCCAACTTTCTGTGATTTTAGGACCCATGGAATGACATGATATCCATACAAACATGAGCAAAATATGAGCCACGTCATGAGAAAACCAACATAGTGCATTTGCGACCAGCATAGATCCAGACAAGCCTGCGCATCCGCGCAGTCTGGTCAGGATCCATGCTGTTCGCTAACGGTGTCTATAATTGCAATAGGCTTTGAAAGCGAACAGCATGGATCCTGGGTCTGGATCCATGCTGGTCGCAAAGCCACTATGTTGGTTTTCTCATGGCACGGCTCAATAATATGATAAATCAACTGAAAAAAAATGTAACTATGGTATAGGCCTCTCCAATAATTTGTCATATATTGTATATACTGATATAAACAACACACTTGGTCAAATAATTTTTTTCTTTCAAAGAACTGCACGATCTAGATGTAAAAACAAATTCAGAATAATTAACTATATATTAAGTTTTTCATTAGGCCTAACTTGGATATAAAATATGTTTATTGCTACGAAAACAAATGAATGTATTGAAAAAAAAATGTATATATATTTACATATACATGTACGTATGTATAATATACATGTTTTGCACTATGATATTATATGGATAATGCTATTTTTATGTGTTATAACATCTGCAGGTTCCCATTTGCAACAAAGTATCTTGATGGATGACAGGAGCCAATGTCCAACTACTTCTTGTCAGTTTCTTGTTATATACTAAACTTGACATGTAACATATGAGCCGTGCCATGAGAAAACCAACATAGTGCGTTTGCGACCGCGCAGTCTGGTCAGGATCCATGCTGTTCGCTTCCAAAGCCTATAGTAATTAGAGAAACCGTTAGCGAACAGCATGGATCCTGACCAGACTGCGCAGATGCGCAGGCTGGTCTGGGTCCATGCTGGTCACAAACCCACTATGTTGGTTTTCTCATGGCACGGCTCATATCGTTCTAATAAACTCAAAAAGGGTGGTAGCAAAATATTTCAGTCTTTATGTAGTCAAATAGTATAATATCATTTTGCTTTTAGGTCTTAACCAATATTTTCAAACTGTTAAATATTTACTGAAATGAAAATATAATTTGCACAAATGTTCTTCAATTATGAATGTAAATGGAATTCATTTATTTAACACATATTTAGTGTGATTGGAGGTATCAATAATAAAAGTAAATAAAAGTAAATAAGACTATCAATATATTAAATATATATTAGGCCCAAATTCAAGTTTGTACAATTACTTAAACATAAAACTAATATCATTAATATGTCTTTGTGTATAAACAAAACTGTGTATTTGATTTTAAATAGTACATACCTAATACATGTATAGCTAAGTACAGTAAAAATGTGTACTATTAGTACTAAAAGACCGGAAATGACTGCTATACATGACATTTAATTGTGACTATAGCTCTACAGCTTGTACTAGAAACAAATATAATGTTAGTGGTTGTATAATAACACAAGGGGATCAACTGTGTTGTTCAGATATAGTATGAGTTATGGAATTTATTTCCCTTTAAACCGTGCAAATAATTAATTACAAGGTATTTTAAGTGACACCGATCGTATTGTTTTTGAAAAACACATGATTTGTATTGTAATTACTATTTTAAATATGGAATTTTAAAACACATGTTTTTATTTTCTTACAACGTTTATTGTTTCCAGAACATCTGTCTTCATGTCAACCTCTGAAATGAACAATTTTATATGAAACAAGTACAATGTACTATGGATTTTCTGAAAGTTAACATATTGAAACAAAGCCCAGTATATATTTTTACAAACAAAGGACATAACTTTATATTTCAGAGTTTCTTTTTGTATTTACAGACTGTTCGAGTCATTTAAATTGACATTTGTAATCTCCTTTAGAGAGATTTGTTTATAACTGACATTCATAATATTATTTAGAAAACTTTGTTTATAAATACAAACCATAATTTCGTTTAGAGAACTTTGTTTATTACTGGCATTCATAATCTTATTAAAAGAGATTTGTTTATACATGATATTCATAATTTTATTCAGAGAGGTCTGTTTATAAATGGCATCCGAAATCTTATTTGGAGAGCTTTGTTTATAAATGTCATCCGTAAACTAATTAAGAGAGATCTGTTTATAACAGACATTCATATTCGCATTTTAAGAGCTTTGTTTATAAATAACTTCCATATTCTCATGTATAGAACTTTATTTATAAATGACATCCATAATCTCATTTAGAGTACTTTGTTTTTGAATGCTTACTTTGATCTCATCGAGAGAGCTTTGTTTATAATTGACACTTACAATCTTATTTAGAGAGATCTGTTTATACATGATATCCATAATCTCATTTGGAGAGCTTTGTTCATAAATGGCATCCAGAACCTCATTTCGGGAGTTTAGTTTATAGATGACATCCATAATTTCATTTAGACAGCTTTGCTCATAATTGATATTCAAAATCTCGTTTAGAGAGATTTGTTTATACTGCTTTGTTTATAAGTGACATTCAAAATCTTATTTAGAGAGCTTTTTTGATTATAACTAATATTTATAAACTCATTTAGAGAGCTTTGTTTATAAATGACAGCCATAATCTTATTTAATCACATTCCTTAAATGAAAAACACCTATTTGATTTATTACAAGTAAGTTTTTTTGTTTTTGTTTTGAGTTTAACGCCTATTGTCAACAGTATTTCAGTTATGTAACGGCGGGCAGTTAACCTAAACAGTGTTCCTGGATGTACCAGTGTAAACCTGTTTTCTGCAAGTAACTGCCAACTTCCCCGCCAGAATTAGAGATAGAGGAAGTATGATTTCAGACACAATATATTTTATCAAATCGTCACAGAGAACATACGCCCCGCCCGGGGATCAAACTCAAGACCTCGCGATCCGTAGATCTGCGCTCTCCCTATTGAGCTAAGTAGGTGGGCGTTTTAAGTAAGTGTTAAATGAATTGGTGAGCTCTAACACAAAGCTACGTAAAAGAACTGCGCAAGTATTTGAAATGTTTCGTCATAAATATTGACAGTTGCTCTAATTTTACTAAAGTTAGTTTATCGATAGATATTTTCTGATACTAATGCCATGTAAAGTTCCAGTCATGAACTGAATAGATAATGACTAACACTAATGTTTTGTATGGTGCCATTAATGAGCTTAGCAGATATTTACTGATACTTATAATTTGTAAGGTCCCAATCATAAACTGAATAGACAATTTCTGACACTAAAGTTTTATGCGGTCCTGATCATGAACTGAATAGATAATTAGTGATACCAATGTTGTGTACGAGTAGGGTCCCAATTATGAACTGAATAGGTAATGACTGATACCAATGTTTTGTAAGGTAAAAATTATGAACTGAATAGAAAATTTCTGATACTAATATTTAGTATGATGTCAATCACATACAGAATAGATGATGTCTGATACTATGTTTTGTGTGGTCTCAATAATGAACTCAATAGATAATTACTGATAATAATGCTTTGTAAGGTGCCAATAATGAACTAAACAGACAATTTCTGATATTGTATGGTGTCATTCACATACTGAATTAATAATGACTAATACTAATAATGTCTAAGTTACAGTCATGGACTGAACATATAATGGCTGATACTAATGTTTTGTAAGTTACAATCATGAACTGAAAGGATAATTACTGATATTAGTGTGTTGTAAGGTAAAAATCATGAACTGAATTAAAAAGCAGAAATACAGCAGATATAATAATATGATTTTATAGTGAATTAGATATCATAACAATGTGCAAATCATTGTCTGCTGTCCTAAAAGATTAGAGAATGCATGCTGAGAGAATGAGACTGTATGCAGCTACTCATGTGTTACGATTCATGTCGGTTTTTCCTTAACTTTCCGCGAAAGAATTTTATACTTCGTAGACTATTTGTATAGAGGACACGCGAGATGTAACTGCGAAATTCAATTTGGACTGCAGCCACGCGAACCATTGAATGCAGTGTGTTTAATGGTGGGTGATAAACTGTAAAAAAATAAACATAGAATAGTTTGCCAAATAAAAACAAGAAAACAAGATACATGCCATTTTAAATACGCATAAATACTTTTTATAATACTAAAAGAGGTCATGAAAAAACTCTATGCATTCCAAATGTTTATGCCAGGTTCATTCTGAAAACGGCAAATAAGGCAAAACAGATTATAAAATTATGTTAGCTCCCAAAAGCTATACTAATTATGCTTAAGTCAATGACGATGATTTAAAACAAACCTATTTCCCATGAAATCGCGTTCAGATGGAAGAAATAAGGAAAAGTTCCCTCTTCTACTGTATACGATTTCACTGTATAGTTAAAAAAAGTATTTCGTGGGAACATTTTTTTTTTATTTTCACACATTGGGCCTACGAAACAGTTTTGTTCCTATGAACAATCGTCTGGGACATTATAGACCTTACAAGCTCCGGGCATATCTGCCGTCAAATTTACCATGTGATCACCTTTGAAAAGAAATTCAAGTATTATTTTCTTATTTTCAACTTTACTCTTTCACCCTTAAATCTTTGAAATGTACTAGAAACAATTTAATAATTACAATCTATATGAAATGATGAAAAACCTTAATTAAAGTGTTTGTAATGACAGACGTATATTTTTATTTCTTTAAGGGGAGACAATTGCGTAGGATATTGTGTTTTAATTTGTCTAATATAATTTCCCTTGTATTCACAGTGGCGAACGTTTGTTTCAAATAACAGCAACATTTGCAAATGATGCTAGCTTTTCTGCAAATCATTTACTAAGTTCACATTTATTACATTTATATAGATAAGTATATCAGACACTTTGCGAAATAATATAAAAAGAACTCTTCGTCACCTCAACGCAACAAAGTCGTATCTTAATATAAATTTATAATAAGATACGACTTTGTTGCGTTGAGGTGACGTCTTGTGTTAACTAAAAAGTAGACATTTGGTATCAAAGTATGTTTTATAAAACTTAAGGCAAAATGTACATGTCAAAAACACAGCAATATCTTTAGAAAGCCTCCTTTATTTGTTCGGAACAATCTGATTTATAATTATCTTTATTATGTTGTGTTGTTGTATTCTGAAGACCTATTGTCAATGAAATATAATATTAACCAAGCAAATTTCTTGAACCTAAAATGAAAACAAATTGTTTTTGAATGTCTGAAATGTATTTTTTACATTCCTCAACAACGGTGCACTAGTTTTTATTTATTTATAATTAATTACACCCATAGCATAAAAGTTAGAGAATTTATATGACAGCTTATCGTGAATGACGTGGACAATAAAACAATCTTGAAAAACTTAGATGTAAATACCCCGGTCACAGTTGTTGACATGATGCATTCCTGTAATAGATGGTATATTTAGAAAATATAAAACAATACATATAATCATCTCTTTTCAAATGTTCGAAATGGAAACATAATCATTTGAAAATATAAAACGTTTTGGATTAAAGCTCCGAAATATGTCCATATACGCATGTAGATATTTAAAATGTTACGAACGCCCATGTTTGCATACACTGAGTTTTATTTTTGAAATTTGATCCAAGAAATATGAGATTATTCATTGATATTATTTGTGAAAAGTTAACCCTTAACCTGCTATATTTCTATAATGGACTAGTCCATCTTTCAATTTGGACAGTACCACTTATTACTCAAAGGGGTTTTCACTGAAAATTTACCGACTGAATAGCGAACAGTGCAGACCATGATCAGACTGCACGGATGTGCAGGCTGATCTTGGTCTGCACTGGTCGCAAAGGCAGAATCATCTGCCGCCAGCAGGCTAAGGGTTAAGGAACGTAACTTAAAATAAGCCAGTTGTAGAGAAAAAATATATGATTTTAGGATCTCTGTAAAACATTGATTATATATTCAGTTTGTCAAAGGAATGTCAAAACGAGTAAGTAGTGTTTGTATATTCACAAAACTTACATTTCTAATCATTCATAGAGAAATATATTAGATGATAAAAACTTCCGCGCAATTCTGGATCACCCTTCCTTTAGTATGCCAAAGAATGTGTCAATTCAAAATAAGTAGGTTCAAAAACATGTGTTATTAAAAACATAAAACTGATTTTTCATTAAAATCTTTCTATAGTATACACTTCTTTAATGGTTATCCTGTCAATAGTCAAAACTATTGTCCGAGTTCTGAGTTTTAATAATTGACCAACAAACCATTTAGGTAAATGTTTTATTATATTAAATCAGAAATTAATTTTCATATTTTTGCCTTCAGTCTTTCAAACTTTAGCTCAGCTAAATTTAGTTTTGAACTATAAAGGGTCAATAGAACAAACTTTTGATTTACAATTTATGTAAGAAGTCATAATTATGATAATTATTCTTGGGTCTAACTCATATAATGAAATGACGTTTAACCGTTACATTTATATATTATACAGACTACTCGGGTATTCGGAACAATTTTAAAATATCGGGTTAGTCCAAATGGGCAGTTGTTTGTGTAAACCTAAATATTTTGTTGACAAATTAGTCCACAGTTAGTTATAACATGTACTAATTTTTCAGTAAAACAAAATATATGATTATGTTCTTTTAATTCAATTTGCAAGATTTTGCCCAGAAATATTGAGCTGATGTATAAGTTGCCCAATAATGTACAACTCGTTTAAATGGGTAAACCGTGTTGTTGTACTTATAAAATAGACAAGCCCGGTTTATAGGTTGATCAGGGATACGGTTATGTATTGCATTTGCCATCAAAATATTTCTATAAAATGCTTCTTCTCCTTCCGTTTGGATCCGTCCATGTTTACAAACACGTTTGTTTATTCTATGGACTGTAAGCAAATGAGCAATGGCTGTATATATAATCATGCATCTGTTATACTATTAGTGATGAATTTTATAACATTTACTGTTAACACTATAATTTATATCAAACAATCAAGAAATATAGGGTATTCCGAATCACCATAATTTTTATACTTCTTTTCATGTTCTTTATCAATATTTTGGTTTTTGTCGTACTTTGGAGTGTTAGACAGTTAATTTTTGACTTACCCACCCCATTCTCAGCCTGTTCCTTTATTAAGACATTATTTATCTAACAAAGATTTATACGTGCGACAATTCATCAAAAAAAATACATTTAGAGAAAAATAAAGTGTACATAAAGTACTACATATAAATTTTGTGTGACGTTTTTCAGATAGGTTTACATGAAATGAATATCAGCTGCAGCCGATAAAAGAATACAAATCCTAGCTAAACCACCTTAAACATAAGCATTATTTCATTATTATAAGCAGATCATTTGCTCGTTACATAATACAGAAATTGGGAAGGTTGAATCATTAGTGATTCGGAATACCCGAGTAGACTGTAAATAATATTACATTCTTACTAAAATAAAACGAGCGTTTTCGAGGAGAAAACTTAAATCTTAATGAGTGTAATGAATGCCAAGTTTTGGAGAATCGAGAAAAAATATTGTACAAAAGTATACTTCTAAATGTAAACATTTTCAAAAATCATAAAAGCATGACATCATGAATCTCTGCAGTTTGAATATTTTATATTCATTCTCTACATACACCTTCTACTTTTAGCACAAATTCAAGTGAAAAAGCTGTCACCCATCTATGGCACATTAACTTTGTTTACAACATCCAAATGAGTAATACAAAATGTAAGAAAATAATGAAATACTGAACAATATTGACTGCAACACAGTTAACCTTTACCCTGCTAAAATTCTGGTCATTCAATTTTGGTAGTACCACTTACTATTCGACGGGATGTTCCCTGAACGTTTACTGACTGAATAGCGAATAGTGCAGACCATGAACAGTGAAGTCTGATCTTGGTCTGCACTGGTCGTAAAGGCAGAATCACTTGCCGCCAGCAGGCTAAAAATCAAAGTAATTCGTTAAATCGGACGAGTATATTTTATTCGTTATCGTATAGGTTGCTGTGAAAGGACGCAATTGCATGTTTCAAACAGTTGTACCTGATTATGTTACTGCAAAATAACTTGATATACTACTGAAAAGGTAGTCATATTTGATTGCAAAATAATATACAGTATACGTATACTGCCGAAAAGCACACATGGGATGTTCTTAAAGCCGTGATACCAGATCGGAATCATATGCAATTATACACCAATAGGAAGGTCAGTTAACCTTTAGAATGATATTAGATTCCTGTATGTATCTATATGTTGTACAAATCTATGGAGGTACATATTAACATATCATACAACACACAGATAGATACCTGTATATGATGTCACTGTAAAGGTTAAAAAGACATTTTTATCGACGTAACATGATTCCAATAAGGTCTAACAAAACAGTGAAAAAGTATGCTTTATTTGTGTGCTTATATATTCATTGCCGAGTCATAGGATTTACTGGCTTGTTTGATTAAGTAATAATATGGAATATAATAGGGCTATATTTTACTTGTTTACTTGTCGATCTTACTGTACGGGATACATTAACTCTTCGGTATCGTAATTAGCAAAATTTTGTTTAAAATGCGTCATTGTTAGATATTTATCAACTGATAAAAAGATATTATGATAGTGGTAACGAACCTAATGATATTTTTTGTATTAAAATCATTATTTTAGAGATAACAAGATCAAATGTCTTTCCTGTTTTTTTTTTTTTTTTTTTTTTTTTTTTTTTTTTTTAATTAAATGAGACCTCATTTTGCAGATGATGCCTCTGTTCCAAGTTAATGCGCATGTAAGCGGGTAATTTACAACGGTATATAGCTGGCAAAAAATCTACCTCCCTCATATTGTTAAACGTTATAACTCATGTATCGTCAGATATGCCTGTATCAACACTTCAAAATTATGTAAAAAGTACGTTTTGATTCCTTAAAACAGTCTAAATATCCATTTTTTACATTCTGTCGTTAAGGAAATTGAAAAACAAAATTAGCAAAGAAAACTGCACAAAACTGTCTTTTTTTTGTCTTAAAGTCGGTCGCATAATGCCAAAAGGTCATTCGATTTGTCAATAATTTCCTTTTTCTCTATTTCACGATTGGTAGTCGCTAATTACAAGATTTTAATGCACGCCGATCCGAAATAACGAATTACATTAATATGAACAAAGACCAAACAATGCAATTACAACCTTCTAAACAAAACTGTAATGTAAATGAAAATATCAAAGAAGTTAATTACAGTGGAATAAAAGTGTAAAACATTTATATATCTCAAATGACACACTATGCAGTTACACCAGATAGAAAAATATTAATGACATCTAATAAAAAAGTGATAATAAATGGCACAATTGTCACATGAATCGTTATTCACTAACTTAAAGTATGTATAAGATACAAATGTTTAAAATTTAGTGTAACGATTTTTTAAATTACTAAAGGGCAGTAAGACTTGAGGACCTGCTATAACGACCGGCTATATGAGCCGCGCCATGAGAAAACCAACATAGTGGCTTTGCTGTTCGCTAACGGTTTCTCTAATTGCAATAGGCTTTGATAGCGAACAGCATAGATCCTGACCAGACTGCGCGGATACGCAGGCTGGTCTGGATCCATGCTGGTCGCTAACGCACTATGTTGGTTTTCTCACGGCGCGGCTCATATGTCAGATGAAATCCAAGTTTTCGTGTTCAAGTAAAATTACGATATAAATATAACTTCAAATTTCATACTACAATGCTATTTTCAATCATCAATGCATTCAAATTGAAATAATTGCTTGTTTAAAACAACTGAATTTTCTACTAATTATATGATAAACTACAAATATATTTTCTTCACCAAACATCAGCAAATAAAATAAAGTATAATATTAACGGCAATACTAAAATTTCAAATTCTATTATGAGCTCACAGATATTTACAAGGTAAAAAAAACAATGATATTTTTGGCATATATCAATTACACATATGCACTGTATGTGTGTATAGAGGTCACACCACAAAAATGGCATCTAAATGTATTTTTTACTATACTCCTTGTATAATACTAAAATAGGTAACGTATGTAGGTAACGTATGTTACTTCTTACACCCAGGCATAACTCGCCATTTTAATTTCATAAACACTACACATTTGCATACCTTTAACTTTTGCAGACACTTTTGCTTTGAAAATATTTATTGAATCCTTGCACAAGAATAGATTCAAGAAAGGTTTTCTTATTGTTAATTTGATATTCCTAACTACATATTCTAACACCTTTATTATACCGGTGTAGTTTTTCTAAGGTAGTCTATATTAGACGCTCCATAAAGATTTTCTCTAGGTACGTGAGTCTCCGCAATTGTTGTAGTTGAAAGCGTATTTCTAGAACTGTCGTTTGGAAATGAATAGTTTGACAGTTCATGAGACGCACACGTTGTCTCAGATATAGGTGTGTAAGTGTAATAGCTTTCTGACCTACTTAATGAAGTATCTCGCGATCTCTCGCGGGACTGAGATCTATCACGTGACTGTGGGCGCGATCTTTTATGACGCCAATGCTGATTTCTGTCGTTTGTCTCTGACTTTAATGCCTCTTGTCGTTTCTTTTTCTGTGCATTTTTATAACGTGTTATATACAGGTAAACAGAAAACACACCGGACATTTCGGTCAATGCGAATGAACCTACGGCCATCATGAACGACGACCCGTAAGTGTACGTAAATTGCAAATCCTCTAGTGAGACCTTGGGTTTGTTCCCCACTTCTTCTGTTATACTGCCGATGTAGAGAATTATTCCAACCAGGGTACATAAACCTAAAGAAAAGAATAAATTGTTAATATGATGAATGCCTTCTATGTAACAAACAATTAATTTGATATCAAAATAGCTTGTAACTGTAAAACAAATATTTAAAATTTAAATTGGTTAAAATGCTAATTACTGTACTTTCTACATCTCAAAAGGCCTACACGCAACACTTCGATATTAGAAATAAATAAAAAGTGAGTTTTTTTTTCTCTTCGCGTCTCTTTGTCAAAACGTTTGACATTAATCAGTGCAGTGCCTACTATCAACATAATGTCAGCTGTTCTACAATAAAATACGGTTGCTTTCTCTCCGTTCCTTCCTTGTTGTTCGCCAAAATGGAAGGCAGCCAATCATATCATTTTCTTTTTCAAACGTGTTCCTGGTTTTAAGGATGACTACCCATAAAAGGCCCCAATTTCACCAAAAGCGTACATACAACTTGATAATGTAAGCTTTGAAAATGTCAAACAATGGAAATAAGGTGCATATTGACAAGTTACATAGTGGCAGAAGTTCTTAAAAATTCCCTTTAGATTACCTCCCCTGATAATTTTGGTTTTTCATGAGTTATCTCCCCTGAAAACTAGAAAAAAAATTCTCCTTTTCCCTACGGGGAATTTTAGATTTCTTTTTGATATTTGTATCAGAATCATATAATGCAGCTTTCTACCGCAAAATTTTCTCGAAACTCAAGCTCATATTCTCATAATCAGAAAAATTATATATTTCCCATAGGCATCAATGTTAACTTCAGTACCGATTATCTCCCCAAAAAAGATTAAAATTCGAAAAATCTCTCGGTGAAACGTTTTTAATTTTGAATGTCTTTAAAGTGACCAAATTTCATTTAAATATTACCATCCAGTTACAAGATATGAAATAAGGCTATTACACCATGTTATCCTTAAGAGTACAGGAGGCATGTCACCAGATAGAGCCGGTATATTTTTAATTATAATTACTGAGTTTAAAATCAACACTGTTCACTTAATACCAAAATGAAATCACAGATGCATTAACGTTCTTCAAAAACGTGTAATATTCATCTTGAAACTCCTACGTAACAATTACTCTTTGTTTACTGTCCATAAAATGATTGGTTGTGTAATTAAATTTATCACTGAAAGACACTATACAATTTCAGTGTAATAACTTTGCTGAATTGAAAACGAAGAATGTTTTGCATCTCTAAATGCAGCACTTCCTCAGACAAAGAAAACATCAGTTTTACAAACGTGTTTCGAGTATTCAGCATAAATCAGTAAATAAATAACAATTAAATCAAATAATTAAAATGTCGTATGTTTAAAACAACTGATATATATGAGAACAAAATGTGTTCTGTTATTCAACTGTAGTACACTATTTTATAATGTACTTTGAAGCACAAAAATGTAGCAAACAATTACAATATATCAAAACAAATCAAAACTATACAAGAATAGTCCTAAATTAATATCTAAACAACGAAATATCTTTCAATGACGTGAAGGAATATTGGCAAAATTGCCTCCATATTGTAGTATTTTAAATATTTTCCGTTCATACTTTTATGGTTCGTAAAACAGAAGATTTGAATAACCAACGAGTTAGTTTAAAGATCTAGACTAGCAATTTGTTTTGCTATAATTTAGAAAACGGAGGTAAAAATATTATCTGTAAATATTGACCATTCATAATGTTTTTAACTTTCTTTCCATACAGAAATGGTATTGACTTACCTGCCAAAACGAAAAGTATACCACTCACAAATGTTAAATTTTTCTTCCCAGACTCACAATGTCCAACAAAACAAATAGTTCCGGCGATTAAAAGAATGACTAAACTAGATAATGGAAACCATGTAGACCGTCTCATTGTTACTGAAACAGAAAAACATACATAATATAGACAAAAGAGTGTATTATAATGCACTTGTCCAGCAAATAGTGTTTGAGATTTATAATTATATTAGATGAAAAGCAATTTTTTATACAAATCAATTACTATTAAGGGTGGTGGTAGTAATAGTGACTTTTAAATTATAACATATTTGTTCATCGTAAAAATGCTGTTATAACTTTTTCCTGATAACACGAGTAACGTCTTTTCTGTTACAAATGTTCATCCATGTAAATAGGTGAATTCGTATTATATTGGTCAGATATTTTCTTGATATAAACGCTTAGAAATACAATTTGGATTCACTTTTCTAAAAAAAGAAAAGGACCATGGTTGTTATTGATTTGGCGGGAAAGTGAAGCTAACAGTGAAAGCAAAAGTATCAGCTCTTTCAACGTTTGGTAAGGAAACTTTGAGGAACACGTGTTAAAGATGTTGTTTTTTTTTCGACACTGATACTGATACTTTACTAGTCTGGGAAACGTTTATGATACTTAAAATATCATTAATTTCTGAGTCCAGGAGACGAGAATTCCACTATGCAAACATGAACGAAATCGGAATAGCACTAACTTTGCAAGAGACGATTGTGTATTGATATTTTCACTTGGCCTGTAATACAAATTCCTTTCTCACGCAAGACGTTAAATAGTATTCCAAGAAATGAATCTTATAATAATGAGTCAACTATATTACAGTTAAAATCATGTAATACAAATATGTAAATCTGAATGATATTCAACACTATAATATAAATATAAAATATGAAAAGGTCCTTTGGAAGCATAGAATGCAACCAAACAAAAAAATATCAGACTCGGTTTTAATTACTCGATTACATGTTGCAAAACTGTGTACAACAAAAAAGGCAATTAATGTGTTGGTTTTATTTGTTTTTGTTGTTGTCGTCGTCGTCGTCGTCATCGTCGTGGTTTTAGCCCTCTTTTTTCAAAACTGTACAAAGACACATCAAATGTTACACTGTTTTCATTTTCAAGTCCATTTTAGCTCTAATGACAAACTTGCTTCTGGATAATAAGACTTGCGGTTAGTCAATGATAAAATACATCTGAGCCGTGCCATGAGAAAACCAACATAATGGCTTTGCTACCAGCATGCAGTCTGGTCAGGATCCATGCCGTTCGCTAACAGGTTCTCTATAATTGCAAAATGCTTTGAAAGCGAACAGCATGGATCCTGACCAGACTGCGCGGATGCGCAGGCTGGTCTGGATCCATGCTGGTCGCAAAGCCACTATGTTGGTTTTCTCATGGCGCGGTTCATCTTTCTTGATTTATTTTATTTGCGACTGCTAATTTCCTGCGATGTGGAGTAAGCCGTTTTCATTGATTTTGCAGAAAGTGGCAACAAGAAAATTTCATACGTAGTGACTCGGCTTATATTTGATTTTAGAGAATTCTTCTTGTATTTCTTGGGAAATGTTGTCATAGATATATGTTATCTGCTGAAACCTGAAACTTTGAAATAGAAGTGAAAACAAGAACTTCAAGACTTTCAAAGAAAATGGTTTATGTGGCCGACGATCATATTTCTTTGTTGTGTACACATTGAGAAAATACAAGCAGTGTATCACTGTACATTGTAAGAATATTTCCTGATTAAACTATTGAATGCCAGTAGGTCAGTCTAATGTTCAGTTATTACCAAACTTGCTTGATTGATGGAAGCGCTATACATAGAATCATGCCAAGTCTCGTGTTTTAATTCAGCCTGTCATTTCTTTCGCAAAACATATATCACTTCCGTCTAGGTTTTGTTTGGCATAAAGTCTCAATTAAGAATATACTGACTGATGTCAAACGTATATTGTGTGAATTTATACGATTTTCTTCAGATATAGATATCTCAGAATCTAGATTGTTTTGGCACAATAGATAGAGGTCAGCAAATATAGATTTTATGACATTATGATTAACATCACTCCTGATACAACAAATCGTCTTTGATGTTTCAATATATCAATATAAATGCCCTAGCATATTTTGTTTATTTATGACGCAATATTCTTGTTATTTTCTGTAACAGATCGAATTGAAGTCAGATAAAGCCACTCTTCATTTCCAAAAGTTGCAGGCATTGATTAACAAATTAAGTTAATGGCCTGAATTTATATGTGTACTTGATTTGTGATCCGTACCATTATTATAATCAGCCCGCCCACATAGCTAAAAAAGAAAAAGCACATATCTACGTATAGCATGGTCGTGAGCTCGACCAAAAGGCGAGGTGTATATTGTGTCTAAAATTACTCATCCTCCACCTCTGATTCAAGTTGCCGGTTAGCTATGGAGAACAGGTTTGAACTGGTACAGAATTCAGGAACACTGGTTAGGTAATATAATTGAAGTAGTAGTAGTAGCAGTAATAGTAGTAGTAATCAAAAGAGGATAACATAGTTGATGTTCAGTCTGACATACTGTCAATTAAACATAACCGTGTGTTCATACAACACAAAACTTACAGAGTCTAGGAAATAGCTGGTCATATGAAACATATCATAGCGCATTTAAAAAAAACTATTTTAATCGCGCCATGAGAAAACAAACATAGTGGCTTTGCGACTATGCGACTAACACTGATCCAGACCAGCCTGCGCATTCGCGCAGTCAGGTCAGGATCCATGCTGTTCGCTAACATTTTCTCTAATTCCAATAGGCTTTAAAAACGAACAGCACAGTCTGGTCTGGATCCATGCTGGTCGCAAGCCACTATGTTGGTTTTCTCATGGCGCGGCTCATTTCCTGTTTGCATGTGCATTCGTTTAAAAGCGTAATACTATTATATTTTGGCATGACACTCTTGGATGATCAAATGAAAGAGGTAATTTACAGGGGGTAAAGATCAAAGTTATGTACTACACATTGTTTTAAGAAACAAATACAGAAAGTGTAGGACTTTATAAGCAAGGTATTTTCTTTTCCAAAATAAACAAAATGAATTCTATAAAATAGTACCTGTCCATTTCTGTGAAATACCATAAAATGTTCAAATGTGCATGTATTAATGCAAGAATATCTAAACATGAAGGATGTTAAATTAATATCCATTGACAATTACGCGAAAACCTGCCAAAATTATGACAGGGACACTAGAAGATGCACGTTCGCAACGGACTGAAAACACTTAAACACTTCAGCCATGATCTAGAATCGAACCCGAGACCTTTCACACCTACCACTCGCTACAAACGCGAGCTCATAATGCAAGGCAGAATAAATGCACGCTTATACTCTACCCTACTACGCATATAGAATACAATACTGGTCTAAAAGTGACATTTTCTCATATGTAACTATCACAGTAGAGGTCTCTATGTTTACATCTACGACAAAGCAAACATATCTGTGCAAAACAAATAATGTCTCTATTGTGAAGGATTAATGAAAACAAAGCTTGTTTTCATATGAACGAATCTTCATACTGTGAATAGTGTGAACAATACTTAAGGGGACATCCTTGGCTGAGTGATTAATTTCATTGCCTACGAATCATCTGCCCCTACCCCTACCCGATGTGGGTTCGAGACCTCGCTGAGTGAGAAAGACATATTGCTGGCTTACGGAATATCGGTGGCTCCACATGTACCAAAGTAAACGCCTGTGTCTGAAACAACGCTCGGAAGGGGCACCGAGGATTTTCCTCCACCATAAAAAGCTGGAAAATAGCCATATGACTTAAAGTGTATCAATGTGAAGTAAACAGTACTTACATAGAATGGCATCAGTTTGTGGTATACCATCTCGGTCATCGTTGACAGTAAAATATTTGATATATGTACAATTTCTTTTGCTTGAATCTCGTGCTGAAAAGAGAAATAATAGATACATGAGTGACTACATTAACGTTCGTGCAACTGCGATCTGCGTCTTACAAAGAACATCTGCTCGAAGTTAAAAGTAACTTAGCAACTAACATTGTATGTACAATTCGTGTTTATATAGACACTGGATAGTTATTGATCTTTGTTTTTCAAATATGAAATGTGGATATAATATATAATATATGCATATTTAAGTATGCATTCTGAGGTGGCCAATGAATGCATTTGCATTTCTCCCTTAACTTTTTAGAAAATTTTGGCCACTTTATTAGATGATATACATACATCAATACGTAAACAAAAGACGTACTAATAAATTGCATTGTACTGAAAACGTTCTAAACATTCTTTTCTTTAGATGTCTAAAATGGGATTTAAAAAAAGATTGAAATTATATTAGGCGCTGAGTGTTACCCTTTTCTACATCTTTCTAACTAGATTTAAGATAAAGTATTTATAAACATCTATTTATTTTCCAATTCATATTGTGGACATGAAATAAATGTCTGTGATTTGAAGCTGTACTGTACATCACACTTATTGTTGACATAATATGATATTACATCACATTGTAGGCATGCATCCAAAACTATTGTTCCTGAAGAGGTACCAGACAAAACAAATTTATTGATCCGATTTTAGTTGAAACCAAAAGAAATAGAGAGCAATATTCAGACATTATCATTTTAGATAACTACTTCTAGGCACAAGGTTCGAAAAACTAAAGTACCTTTATATGCACGTCACAAAGTTTTAGCAAAAGACCTTTATCAAATCGCATGAAGTTTGTGCAGATTACAAATTTTGAAAAATGAAAGAAACTAGATTCAATTTAGTTTCTTTTATTATACTTGTTGTTACAGACTGACATATAAATTAATAAATAGAAAATCTGCGAATACTGAACTTATATGGCATGTCAAACGTTGCTAAATTATATATGTATGTTATTATTATTGTATGTTTGTTATTGTTATTCAATGTCGTGTCATTCATATTCTAAAATTAGCTATTGTTATTTTATATGTCGTTATTCTTATGGTATGTTCGATATTCTTAGGGTAAAAGTCATTATTGTTATTCTATGTTTCGTTATTGTTATTGTATCTTTGATATTGTTATTCAATGTCGTGTCATTCATATTCTAAGTGTTACCATTGTTATTGTATATGTCGTTATTCTTATTGTATGTTCGATATTCTTATGGTAAAAGTCATTATTGTTATTCTATATTTCGTTATTCTTATTGTATCTTTGATATTGATATTCAATGTCGTGTCATTCCTATTCTAAGTGTTACCATTGTTATTCTATATGTCGTTATTCTTATTGTATGTTCGATATTCTTATTGTAAAAGACGTTATTGTTGTTGTATAGTCATTATTGTTTTTGTAAGCTTGATATTCTTATTGTATGTGCGATTTCCCGAGATAAAAATAGCACAGCGACGCTATACAAATACAATCACATAACATAGAATAAGAATGACACGTTTTGTAAATAGAATCGTCAGATATTGAACAACAATGATGACTTTTACCATAAGAATATCGAACATACAATAAGAATTACGACAGATACAATAACAATGGTAATACTTAGAATATGAATGACACGACATTGAATAACAATATCAAAGATACAATAACAATAACGAAACATAGAATAACAATAATGACTTTTACCCTAAGAATATCGAACATACCATAAGAATAACGACATAGTATAAACTGTGTACTTGCGCTGGGAAATATCTCCTCTGATATTTCGCTCAGAGCAGCGATTATCTCCCATTACTGACACAAATACCGCGTGACCATGAAGTCCACGTTACCTTTGCGTAGTTTCTTAAATCGATAAGAAGTTTCATTTCATCACATAAACAAGCCTTAAATCTCTCAAAAAGACACAAAACAATTTAAACAACATAAATCAAGTATCAAAATTAAATGATGAATAAAGTTCAGTCAATGACAATTTGGACAAAAATATATGTGTATGCAGAGGTCACTTTACTGCGAGGAAATTGGACTACAACAGTGACGCCATTGGGAGTAAAACTAATAGGATTGATCATTATAGATTTCCAACAGGACTGTACTGTTTATTTCACGCCTCATCCGTTTACATTTCTACATTGATAGCAAACTACAAAGAGTCGAAGCTATTATCTCAGAACGTGATTAGAATATATTGAGACAGTGGCCTGTGCGATCTTCCATATGACAGATCAATATGACCAATATATTTTACAGAAGACATGTCTGACCAAAGCACAGACTATACTCTTATGTTTTGTCGATGAATTTGTTCCTAGTATTGTCAAATTAAAGACAAACACAACTGAATTCTCCGTCAAAGAGAGGCACATCAAATTCGACTTTAATCCTATCAGCATACATATATTTATGTCACAAAATTGTAATTAAAAAAAGAAAAGTAACAGAGATCTAGAATATCAGTTCCCTGGCTGTCGAAAGTAAATAATAAAATCTGTTAAAAGATCCTTTGGAAGCAAAGAACACAACCAAGAAGAACAATACCGGACTCGGTTTGATAGAGACTGCTCATGAGAGGTAATGAAATGTGCAATACCTCTCACGTCCCCTAGCACCAGCTTAAGCGGAACTCTATTACACATATGTTGAATGGACTCCATGATCACAAAGAACCAGAAAATATAACAACAATGAATCGTATGAAATCAAGTATTTGCAAATCAGTTTGCAACTGAATGTAATTCGTTTACCCATATCTACATATTTATCAGTTTCCAAATCTTATGCATTTCTAATGTTAAACGTGCAGAAAACAAACCCAGAACTGTGTTAGCTTCCTCATGAGAATACAGAAATCGTACTTTATACACTGCATTAAGACAAATTTAATTGAAAGAATAAAACCCATTGTATTCCGGATTTTAATTACCAATTACCAGGCTTTTCAAGCAAAGTGCTAACGAAAAGATTATCAAAACGTATTACAGTTGAAATTGAATTACCGATTCCAAACTTTTTTACCCGAACAGAAAGTGTGTTGTTTTTATAATTATATAGATAAAGAAATCTCTACCAATGCACATATCACAATAATTTTGAAAACCTGCTGAACTCGAGGTTTTAACTCAAAACTCATAACTATATCTTCTCGAAAATCTAACTAAATGCTTCAGGCGTTCAGCTGGCTGAACACATATTGTGTACCTTTGTTTTTTGACAACGGCAGAAAATACCAAACATTCAAATGCAGTAGATATTTTTAACCCTACCTTCCGTGCAGACTATTGGTGGCAAGTATGAGAACCCATCACTTTTAGCAACTATTCAAAAGAGACTCTTCCAAATGAAAGTTATTTGTATTTGCGGATGGGGTGGATGGTAAACAGGTATATGTTTTATAAATATCATTTGTTTCACCATTGATTAAATATTCCACTGTCACAAAAAAAACTGAAATCAAATTCAGACTTGACCTTTTCAAAAGTACTTTTCTTTACTACTGATTTTAGGAGCGTACTAAATCCATTAGAATATTGACTTCTGAAGTCGCTATGGGATATTGCAGCGGTAAAACATAAGAAAGACGATTGCCAAAGAGTATAATCTTAATCAAAATACTTCTGTTTCCGTAAGTTTGAATTATGTGATTTTCCTTGTCCTTATGTTAAAGTCAATTGTCGCAACTTGGTTATGAACATTGTTTATGAACGAGTCGCTGAGAAGCTTTTGCAAAATGCTAACATCGTGTCTGAAGCTATTGTTATATCCGTATCATTAAAAGGACACAAGCGACCGCTACGATTATTGTCTTGTATTTGTTCAGATGCATATTTTTTTTACTTCATAACATGTACCAATTTTTATCGATTTCGTCTATACTAACTGACTTACTACGATAATTTAACTCTTCAATGTCAAGGTTTTCATAACCATTTTTCCGATGTTTTGATGGAACTAAGATAGTTCTTGAAGATGGCCCTATATGGCCTATTGACCTAGTTTTTTGACCTCGCATAACCAAGTTTCAAACTTGACTAAGACATCAATCTATACAAACATTCTGACTAAGTTTAATAGAGATTGGGTTACACAGTTCTGTGGCCTCTAGAGTGTTAACAAGCTTTTCCTTTGATTTGACCGGGTGATCTAGTTTTTGAACCCACATAACACAGATACGCATTTGACCTAGAGGTCATCAAGACACACATTCTGAACAATTCTCATGAGTTTCAAACTCCGTAAGGCAGTTGGATTGCTTCCCCACAAGAATTAATTCTATACCCCGGGTGAGGTTTCAACCATTCATGTATAAGGGACCAGTGATTGGAATTCAGCGGCTGTAGTCACTCGTCTACGGATACCCTATAATCAAACCTGAATGGGATCTTAAGGTCACGCACGCACATTCTGAATAATTATGATATGTAAAGGTGAAGAAATAAAGGTGCTAGCGTAACACAAAGATAAAATACGGCATAATCAGGCAAGGGCGTTAACACTGAACCTACTTGGACCGAGCTGGCTAAGAACTACACTTGACTGAGATCCTATGCTTATATATTGACCAAGTTTTATGAAGATTGTTTCAGAACTGGATATTAACCATTTAGATGACGACGGACGGACGGACACCAGACATGCAACGATCCGAAAAGCTCATCGTGAACAATGAACAAGATAACAAATTGTAACAAAACAGTTTCATTTCAACTATATATTAACTGATGAAGATAATAATGTCAATGAACCACATGGTGCAACCATTTTTCATCACTTAGTTTAGATGAACATAAAAACATTTGATTAAAAATACAACACTCCATTCTGTAAAAGACAACACTTTCATGAACATAATCGTATTTATCATAGCAACATCAGGCACTGACAAATATAACGAGGTAGTTTGACGAATATCAAGTATACAAACTAGTACAAACATTTAGAAAAAAAGAAGACAAGTGTGCAAAGCACTGCATCCCTTGATATTCTTCAATACAATGTACTTTGAAATTGAAAGGTTGAATAATAAATGTGACCTTGACAAAATATCAATGTGACATTGCGGTGTGATGGGGGAGTGCTAGACTGTTTTTAATTTCCGTATTTTTTATCCTTCTCGAAATAGAGTGGGGGAAGAGACTTAATCAAAATAACAGAATTATGTTGACACAGATGACAAGAATTAAGTAAATTTATGTTCTCTTAAGAAATAAATACTTTTAATTTTGTTGGGTATTGTCTTGCTTACCATAACGCCTCACTGCTTAACCACACCTGTATTTGTATTTATAGCCGTATCACTTTAAATACTAGTCTGACAAGTTTTAATCTCACGGGTTTTTCATGGGCAAATTTAGTGCAGTGACAAGTACATTCTTTATCTGAAATCCATAGAGGAAAGATCGTTTACAAAAATTCCCTCCCACCCTTCCCATTACCGTATCTTTGTTGATTTAACATATTTCTGCCGTCAAGTTTAATTTATTTCAGGGCCATAATGGTGTACCATACTGCTGAGCCCTGCTACAAATCTACTGCTGCACCAAACATGTCACGCCGCTTCGGTAATCTACGTTATACTGGTGAACAAACTCCTTATATTGTGTCAGTGTGAACTCAATTGTGCTAGTATGCTTCTGTTGGTACATTTAATCATCATGGGACAACAATACGGTTGAATGGAACCGACTTGATTTTAAAATGCATGTATTCATTTATAAACATTTTTTTTTTTTTGGTACTTTATGATTCTTTCTTGCTTTTTGTTAAGTTTGGTTTAAATTTAAGCACGAAGTTTTCATCACTTAGCTCGGGCTATAGTTCATTCGAGGTTCACTACACAAAGCGATAACACGCAGGTTCGCCAAATCCTGGCATAGTATTTGCAGAAAAATGAGAAGATGGTCTTAATGTCATTTATTATGTAAAAAAAAAACATAACTGAACTATTTCTGTAAGAAATTCATCGATTTATAATTTGATGACAGTTCACGGACATTACCCATTTTTTTATTCATATTGTTTTGTTTTGTTTGGCACATTCATTTTATCTACTAGAAACATTGATGTTAGTAAATACTCGGAAAGCAGGGATGGAGAGAGCCTTTTCGCTGGTCATAGCGTCTGATTCTCCCTACCTCCCCCTCATATATAAAAATATTATAAAAAAAATAGAAATGAGTTAGGGTTGGGGCAGCCGGCTCGCAGCATACGATTAACCTGTCTTTCTGGGTAGTTTTTGGATGAAATTTAAAAAAAAGCGTTTGCACAGTAGGTGTATGTGTATATAAACATGATTTTATTAGTGAACATACATTATTTTATTAGTAAATATACAATTTTTGCATTGATTTAATTTCATCATTTTAGAATTATTTTATTGTCGTGACTTAAATGGCGCTTACAAATTGGTGATCCTTATTCGGGGTACAGTAAAGAAAGTCTTCTTTATCAAAAGGTTTGGCTCAAGTCAATTCTAATTTCATTTTAATTTTTGTCCGTGTTGTGAGCAATATTTCATGATCCACAAAATATTTTATTATTGTATACTATGGCAGTATCAAAAATAAAAGCTCACTTGTCTAGGTTGACCTTCTCGTATCTGCAACCTCGCGCTCGGTAGGTCATCTCTTAATATTGTTGTTACTGGGCGTGCGCCCTTTAACCGTTAGAGGGGGCCTTGACCATGTGGTCGGCCATTCACCTGGTCCATGGATTGACTGTGTCTTATATAAACAGGGTTATTCAACTTATCGGTCATACGATTATTAGTGACCAGTCGAAAGTTGCATTTATTATATGTACGTGTAGGTCCGTACATATTATATAATTTGTGGATCACTTTGCTACAAACCTCTAACACACCTCTGGGTTATGTTGAAACAGACATGTAAATCCCCCCTGTTTTCATACGTTTCCAGTCTGTCGGTTAGCTCAGTCAATCGCTTGGATGGATTATATATTATTAATTGTAGCATAGTTTGCTATAACCATTCCCTCGCACGGGGTCCGTTTGTTCATATATTACATTAAAAACAAATTTTTCAATATTTTATTTTGTTTTGTGCGTTTGTTTGCTGAAGACTTTCTTAACTTACATCGGATTTTATTTTGATCTTAGCGTTATGTTTCATTTCGTATTTACTTAACTTAGGAAGAATAATTTTTGTTGATATATCATCTCATGTCATAGAGATCTCTGAGAGCATCTTTGCCTCGTTTCTCATTGGTGCAATTTACTAGAACCTACAATTTCCTATTAGGTCTGGTATACTCTGCGCTTCTTTTCATAGTATTCTGCACCTTCGTGCTGCTATGTTGCTACCATGCATTTTACCTGGAGTTATGTCCTTCATATTTCCTCATCATTTTCATATATACCAGCTATATATTTACAATATGCCAGAATTTTCATTTAAAAATTAATAATAAAGTCACGGCCTTATCCAACATAATCTTGTTTTGTTTTTTGTTACATTACTTGGTAATTTACTCTTGTCTTAAGAAGCGACGAACTCCCTTATGCAGTCAGACCCGTACTGAAGACAACCTTCAAATACATAGAACCTGCTTACTAAAGTCACACTTAAGCTGTCTTGAAAAATTCAAGTTTTCACAAATACCAGCATTTTCAGTGCCCAAGGGAGGTTTTGCAGGCGGGTTTGACCGTATATATGTAAATACCCTAGCACCCACCAATAATTTAATTAGTACGTTTGAAAATTTCATAAAAGCTTCCTTCAATTTTTAATTAATTTGGTCCTATTTTCTTGCATAGTGGCCTGGAGTTCTCATTTGTTTTCAACGGTACTGAAAAAATTTTAAATGACGTCATTTTGATGTTATTTAAGAAATAAATGTGGTATTTATGAACGAATGCGTAAATTCATTTGCTTCCTGAAGAAAAACGTGTGTGTGGAAAATTATTGTCTGATTTTTAATTTCTGGGATCTGTTGCTAAAACAAGTAACTGTTTGCAAGAAAATGTCCACTAGATGTATTAGCGGCTCAGGTAACAGCGCTATTTTGCGATACGTCAGCAGAGCTTCGTTACCGTCTCTATAGTCGTATGTTATGATCTGCACCTGCACCTAGTGAAATATTCTTATAGTATCGCATTCTTGGCTTTTATTAGACTAAGAAGACTTGGAACATGACAAAAACACGATTCTTGGCACGTGTGTTATCTATTTAGCGATTTTTTTGCTTCTCAATATCGAAAACCACTTTAGGAAAAACAGCCAGTACTTTTATTGTCAGAGCCAGACAAAATGTGTACATTTTGATATAACTTAGATAATGATTTAGTGAGAAATTCCCACAAACTGATATTACTTCTGTTGCTTTGGCTTTTGATTCACATTGTAAAATTAAAATGTCTGTTTTTGTAATATATGTGTATTAAAAATTTATTTTCCAGTGCCTGTGGTGATTTTAGATATTGATTTGAATCTAAGGGAATGAAACTACGTAATGTAGTCAGTTTAGTACAACTGGTCTTAAGTTATTAAATACCTAATAGAAAAGTTTTTGAAAAATGGCATTCACTTGGTATATTTTTAAAGTTGACTTTGTTTTGCACTGTGTTGCATTTTTAAACAACTTTTACCGTGCCGGTTTTAAAACTTTTTGCATAATTTATTATATTTCCTCAAGCTCAGGTAGAGACAAATTTAAAAGTGATGGCCATTGTCCAAAATATCTGCAGAGAATTCACTATACCGTTAACTTTGATGAAAGAAACAAAGAAATGTCGAACTATTGGAAAACAATTATAAAATACAAAAAAAGCTGTCAGTACCATTTTTTTCTAGGGTGGCTCAAGTAAAAGGATTTAATGAGACAGAATTCTAACTCCCAACATTGAAATATTAAGGTCAAGTCTTGTGGGACTCTTAACAATTTTGTCATTTCATTCAAAATTAAGCTCGGGCAGAAGGAAATCCTACCTACATTTCTTCCACAATATGTATTATAAAGAGTAAAGGCAAAATAGAGAAGTTTTACCGCATGCAACTCGATATTTTTAAAGATGTATAACTCTGTCCCCTTCTGTTTCAGAGGTAAATTCACTTTGAACATCAAGAAATCACTTATCAAATCAAAATTTTTCAAATTTGTACAATACATCAATAATAAGTCTTGACAAAAAAGTAAAAACTTACTAGGAAAAAGGAATATAAGATAAAAGCCCAGTAGGGCTTGAACCTATGCCCCCTTGAAAAAATTAATTCAAAAGTAGATTTATTGTAGGAATTGAATACTCTTCAAACGGAGGTACAGTAATCTAATACCTTAAACATCTTGTAGTTTGCATTCAGTTCAAACACAATCGGAACACGTGCTTGGAGCAGATGATACAAATTAAATAAAGGGCGATGGACTACTCGTGGTGAAACACATGTTCGCCTGTAATTTTATCTTATCTTAGCCTATCTGAAGTTTCCATAGTCTTGGAAGTGTTCGAGAGAAAATATAAAACAATTAATAACAATAAATTCTGTAAATCCATTTGAACTGCAATATTTATAGTGTACGTTGAGTTGTGAGCAAACGGTAAAAGTTTTTTGTTATGTCAATAGAAATAACCGTCTGCAGTCAATCTATAAATAACACATACAACTTGTTACCACGTGTATGGATATATATATGGAGAGATACAAATGGTTTCAGGATGTTTCAGAAATTTGTGAAGACGAGGTTATGTATCTTTAAATTAATTAAGTATTGTTTCTTACTGTTTAAATAAAACACTATTTTTAACAGACTTATCTATTTCGAATTTAATTTCTTCATTACTTGATAAATACCAAGCACAGCACCATCTACTACCATTTTATCCGATGAACCCAACAGCTGTAAAATTTTCAGGACTTTACCATTCATTTAAATCACAAAACATCTATGTCACAAAGGCAATGTTACTACAAGTTCTAGGGTTTTACTGTTACAAAAGAATTAATGTTATTGGCATGCACATCATGTTCCACAAAACAAGATGTATTCCTCTGCTTTTCCAATCCTAAAAAATTATCATTTTAACCAAATTTAAGACATAAACTTGAATTTCTAGGGAATTCAAATATGGATTGGTGAACTACGATATGTGCCCATAAATGCTGTTGCCTTTCATACTTACTTTTAATTTAAATTTTGGTGATAATAGTTCGATTTAACAATTTAAACCCATTTACATAAGTCATATCCGACCAAAGCACAGACTATAATCTTATATTTTGTCGATAAATTTGTTCCTAATATTGTCAAACTAAGGACAAACTCTTACACAACTGAAATCTCCTTAAAAGAGAGGCACTTCAAATTCGACTTTAATCCCATTTGTATACATACTTTTTTGTCACTAAATTGTAATTAAAAAAATGACAGAGATCTAGAATATCAGTTCCCTTGCTGTCCAAAGTAAGTCTCGAATGAAATCCAATACTTTCAAATCAGTTTAGGTTGTAACTGAATGTAATTCGTTTTCCCGTAGAATTGTAACGTTACATGTGCAGAAAACAAAACCAGGACTGTGTTAGCTCTCTCATGAGAATACAGAAATCGTACTTTATACACTACATTAAGACAAATTTAATTGAAAGAATAAAACCCATTGTACTCCGGATTTTAATTACCAATTGTACCAGGCTTTTCAAGCTAAGTGCTAGCAAAACGATAATTTATTGTATTACAGTTGAAACTGAATTACCGATTCCAAATCTTTTTGCACGATCAGTAAGTCTGTTGTTTTATAACTATATTGATAAAATCTTTAGCAATGCACATATCACCATAATTTTGAAAACCTGCTGAACTCGAGGTCTAATCTCAAAAATCATAACTATACCCACTCGAAAATCTAACAAAATGCATTCAGGCGTTCAGCTGGCTGAAAACATACTGTGTTCATTTGTTTTTTGACAACAGCAGAAAATACCAAACTTTCAAATGCAGTGCATATTTTATTAACCTACCTTCCGTGCAGACTATTGGTGGCAAGTATGAGAACCCATCACTTTTTTGCAACAATTCAAAAGAGACTCTTCCAAATGAAAGTTATTTGTATTTGCGGATGGGGTGGAAGGTATAAAGGTATATGTTCTATAATTACCATTTGTTTGTTGCCATGGATTACATATTCCAATGACACTAAAAATTGAAATACAAATCTAATTCAGACTAGACATTCTCAAAAGTACTTTTCTTTACTAGCGGTTTTAGAAGCGTACTGAATTCTACTAGAATACTGACTTCTGAAGTCGCTATGGAATATAGCTGTAGTAAAACATAAAAGACGATTGTCAAAGAGTATAATCTTAATCAAAATACATCTGTTTCTCACTGGTATGGTCGTAACTTCCAACTTGAGTATGAATTATTTGATTTTCCTTGTCTTTAGGTTAAAGTCAATTGTCGCAACTTGGTTATGAACGAGCCGCTGATATCCTTTTGCAAAATGCTAACATTGTGTTCGAAGCTATTGTTATATCCGTATAAATAAAAAGACACACACGACTGCTACGTTTATTGTCTTGCATTTGTTTAGATGCAAATCATTTTATATATTTCATGACATGTAACATTTCTATAGAGTTCTTCTATACATACATGTACTGACTTGCTCTAACTATTTGACTCTTCAGTATCGAGGTTTTCATAATTGTATTTCCACGATTTGAGTTTCAATGTATCAGAAAAAGACAGTTATCTTCATTACTTTCTGTTCTCGTGGACAATACAGTATTCTAAGAAATTCTACTCTAAACTATAGCTTATTCGTGGTAAATGCCATATCATCTTGAATAGTTGTCTTCTTATTCCCACGTGACTCGATGTTTGTCTTAAATTCAACATATCTGAAAGTCTAATGCTTTTTCTGTATTATTTGTCGAGTTCGTGTAAGTCGAATTTAATTAAAACACTGATGCAAATGTAATGTATTCTATCCACGTGGGACGCCGTGTAATGCTTCTTTAATGAGGTCAAACATTTTACATGTGGAACAAAAGATCGATTCTATTTTCTTTTGTAGAGGGAGATCAAATCCCCAGGTTTCTCAGCAAATTAAAAAGTAGCGAATTCTGCACTTTCTTACTGGGCGATATTGTGTTCGATCAAATCTAGCTGTTACGGAATTATAACGAAAGAAACATGTACGGATATAGCAAATATAAAACATAAAATGTAAGGAATCTATTTACAAACGTTAGCGACGCCCTTGGAGTAAATTCTTCGGCACTCCTAGCAATACCAATGAAATATGAAGCGAATCGGTAAAATTATGACATGTATATATTTTTAACATATCTACCAAAAAGAAGAAGGTTAATACAGTTATATATCAATAAAATACAAAAAATGTACCGTTTATATGTGACACCAAAGAAAAACACCAATTTTTCAAACAACGATTGCACGCAGCGTGGATATACAAAGACTAATGTGCAATGCAACAACATTTTAAGAAGTAACCGGAACACTTGAAGAACACGAAATCTCTTTAGAGTCAAATGTACGAGAAGAAAGATTGATAATATTGTAACAGTACTAAAATTAAGAAGAAAGTTTGATTACACTTTAAAGAGATATTTAGAACCGTTTCCGTATGAAAGCATTCTATGATATCCAGTCGTCCTATATTTTGATTAAATTTTATCAACACTATACGTCAGATACCAAACAACGTTTTAACGTCAAGATTAACTTCGTTTCTAACAAAACGATGAGCAATAATATTTAAGAAAGTAGTTGTCATCACTCATATTATCAAATAAGACATTGAAGGAAATGTCTTTTTAAAACAAAATATTTTTATAAAGGAGAAAAACGACAGGATATTAAATGATATCAAAGAAAAAATTACACCATTCAGAGCTTTTAAATATCCCTTAAATATCATCGATTAGGCCAAAACAGCAATCAATAGTTAAAATAAAACCTTTAAGCCTTGAAAATTTTTGACCATTTGTTTTATAAATTACTCTTGGCCATCTCGTCTTATTTCGGCTTTTGTCAGACATAGATACTACACACATATATTTTTCCAAATATCATTTCTTATTTGTATCGAAATAGAGGTGAAGAGTGTCAAAATATGACACATAATCACATTTGACCAATATCGTAAAGATATAAGCTTTCGTGTAAATGCGTTTGAGGAAATGAAGGTTTAAGAGTGTAAATATAATGAACTATAGCATTATTTGATAAATCAACATATTTGGCCCATAACTTTGAAACTATAATGTTGATTTGTCCAATACTCGACAATAAATGAGATTTAAGATGTAAACACATTCGGTAAAAATTTGTTTGGTAACGACATGAAGGTGCCAGTTTGCTAACATAGTTAAATGCCTACTACTAGTATTTAAATCATTTTGGTTTGAAGACGTGCCGACGTCGTGCCAACATAATTTAAGGTCATATTGCGACCCTCTACATTTTGATTGCAATGCCCCCATTCCGGGCGTTATTTTAGACATTGGAGGGTACAACCACTGACCTTCCGTAAGGCAGTTGGATTGCTTCCTCACAAGAATGAATTGTACACCCCGTGCGAGGTTTCAACCACTCATGTATAAGGGGCCAGTAAGTATAAGGGGTCAGTGATTTGAATTCAGCAGTTGTAGCCACTCGTCCACAGAAACCATATGATCAAGCCAGACTGAGATCTTTAGGTAACACACGCACATTTTATTTAAATATGATATGTACTGGTGAAGAAATAGAGGCGCTAGAGTAACACAATGAAAAAAATTGGCATACGGCACGGGCTTGAATGCTGAACCTTTTTGGACCTATTTGGCCAAGAACTACACTTAACTGAGATCTTATACCAATATTTTGATTATGTTTAATGAAGGTTGTTTCAGAAATATTTCTTCTAGACTGGACTGACGACGGGCGGACACGAGACATCCAACGATCCGAAAAGCTCATCGTGAACAACATGTAAAAGAACAAGATAACACATTTGATGCAATGTCATTTCAAGTACACAATACAATTTTGAAAAAAAGGACAATATATTAGCTGATGAAGATAATGTCAATGAACCACATGGTACAACCAGTTGTCATCATTTAGTTCAAATGCATATGAAAACATTTTAATTACAATACCGCCATATGTAGAAGACAGCACTTTCTTGAACATAATCATGTTTATCGGAGCAGCATCAGATAACTCCGCACGGAATTTACGAATTACAGCGCAATTATAGAGACGTTAGGAAAATGTAAAAAATTGACGAATTGTACAAACTATTACAAACATTTAGAAAAAAGAAGACAAGTGTACAAAGTACTGCATCCCTTGATATTCTTCAATACGTTGACATTAAAAGTTTAAGTAATACAATGCTGAACATGACAAAATAACAATGTGACATTGCGGTGTGATGGGGAAGTGACAGATTTGTTTTAATTTCCAATTTTTTGTTTCTTCTCAAAATACTGTGAAGGAAGAAACTTTATCAAAATGTCAGAATTATGCTGATGACGAGAATGGTATAAGACATTTGAAACATTTATAAAAGCTGTCAATTTCTCTATTTCAAATCAGTTTGGTAATATTTTCTTGCGCAGTGGCCAGGGCTTCCCCTTTTTAATGTTCATGAAAAAATCTTAAATGACTTCATTTTGAATTTTGATGTCATTTATAAATGAATGTGCCATTTATGAACGGATGCACGGATGCGTTATTCCTAAGCTTCCTGCAGAAAAACGTGCGTGTTTATTTTCAATTTCTGGTCTAAGTTGTTAAAGTCAAGTTAATGTATGCAAGAAAATGTAATTAGTTGTAGGAGCGGTTGAGAATATCCGGCTATAACAGCCACCAGGATATCTTTGCAAAACCAGGATTTTGGCAAACTTTGCTACCATTTCTAAGTGACTTAGAAATTTCTGTTTTAGCTTTGATGGTAGTTTAGGGGCCAATGAGCAATAAATGATATAGTTTTGCATTAGTTTTAATTTTCTTATGTACAAAAAAGATGATTTAAAAAATTTGTCAAATTGGATTTTTCCAATTTCCAATCGGATATATGACGTCCGATTGGAATTTTTGAAAATCCTATCGGATTGTTTTCCCATATTTTGGCGTGCTGTATTTTTTCCGATTGGAACACATTTTTTTGTTCAAAGTGGGTATAAACAATTGGTTATTGTATATAATGTATATAAGAACGTAATTTGTATCAAATAGCGGTCTCCTGAGAACTTTTCAAAAATCCAATGGGATATTTTTCCAACATTTTAAATGGAAAAATATCCGCCCGGACGAACTTCCGATTGGAAAAAATTCCAGTTGTTTTTTTTTTTTGTTTTTTTTTTTTTTGATAAGTCGGCAGAGCCTCGTCACCGCCTCTAGTCGAATGTTCGGATTTGCACCTGCATATAGTGAAATATTCTTACAGTACCGCATTATTGGCTTTTGTGTGCCGCTTTTATCAAGCACATTTCGGACTTGGCAAAGATTTAATCCTAGGCACGTATTCCATCTGTTTAGCGTTATTCCTTTTGTTATGATAAAACATCAATTTACGAAAAACAGACGGTACTTCATTTTTAGTGCCAGACAAAATATGTACATTTTGAAATAACTTAGATCATGATTTAGTAAGTATTTCTGACACACTGTTATAATATCTGCGGCTTTGGCTTCTGATTTACATTTATTAGTTTAAAATGTCTGTTTTTTGTAATATATGTATTAATGTCTGGAAGTATATTGTTGTATATATATCTAAAAACTTGGTTTCCAGCGCCTGTAGCGATTTTATATATTGATTTGAATCTAAGTGAATGAAACAACGTGATGTAGTCAGTTTACTTTTATTGATCTTAAACATCTTGTAGTTTGCATTTTATTTTAAGCACAATAAGAATACGTACTCGAGGCAGTTGATACAAATTAAACAAAAGGTGAGGCAACTAACTAATACTCGTTGTAAAACACATGTTTAGCGTTATCTCATTTTAGACACTGTGACTGAAGTTGTAATGGTCTTTAGGGCATTCATAATGAAAAAAATATTAAATAATTTAAAAACAAATTCATCGATTTAAACTGCATTCTTTATATAGTACGTCGACTTGTACTTTTATGTATATATTCAAAGATGAATGTTTTATATCAGGCCAATACAGACACAACGCAGTCTATCTATAAATGGCACGCATAACTTGTTACCACGTGTCTGAATAAATGGTTCAAGTTCCTAAGACAGTCGAGGCTATGAAATCTTTTAATTAATCCATTATTGTTTCTGGCTTTTTAAATGAAACAATGCATTTAACGGGGTTATCTATTTCAATTTTTTATTTCTTCATGACTTAATAAAGTAATACCAAGTAACAATGTCTTTTTCGTTTTAATTCCTAGTCCGGCAAAGCCAATTTTTAACCCACAGCTTTTACATAAATTGACTGTAAGCGAAAGTTTCAGAACTTTATGATTAATACTGTAAATCACGTTATATTAGCGTGATCTTTATTTCGCGAATTCCGGCACCCTGAATTATTTCGCGGATTTATGAATTCGTGACGGAAGGGTCAGAAATTTAAATTCGCGAAGGTTCTTATCTCATGTTAGCGAAATTTCAGTTCCGGAAGTTGTGATTATATCAATGCCAATTTTTCAGTACCGTACCGAATTTCTGCATGCCAAAGACTCGTCAAACACATGGTCCGTAACGTTTATTTCGTTTTAGCAATCGGTTACTTTATTCATAAAGACTGAAAAAATTGTGCCTTTAAATCCTTTATTCAGTTTACTGGCGATTATTCTTATTACACTTAATAGCTGATAAAATGTTTGTTACAGCCATTTCATAAATAATCAACGTACAAGTATATAATACAATGGTGTGATAAATTGTCCACTTCTCCCTATTGTTGTCTAAAAAATGTGTAAAAAAATCGGGTTTGTTGAGAAGATAAGGGATGATATATATCTTCTCCTCGGACAACACACGCTCTGCTTGTTTGACACATACGAAGTGCATCCAGGAGATACTCTCCGTTAAAAACTGCCAGCTGCATGTAAATGTAACCTTAAGCAATATAATCTACATGAATTATTCATAATGTATTGAAATGTGAAATGAATTGAAATTCATTCAATAAACATAGAGTATAGGCGGCTAGTATTCATTGCTGAACTTGACCGTATTTTGGACTTAATTTTGGATATGTCTGTATGTTATGGAAGGATATTTACGCGGATTCATGATTTCGAGATGTACTCGATTCGCGAAAAAAAGCGAAAGTTAAAACACCGCGAATAATACCTGATTTACAATATTCGTGTTGAGTCATGACAAGAAGAATACGACATATACAGCGCTTGGGCAATGATACAATAGACTTCTTCAAGCTTTAAACAATTAGAAAAGAATAAATGTTATTAGCATGCAATAGCGTGTTTCACAGAATAAGAGATATTTGTTTGGCGCTTCGTTCATCAACTTTTCCAATCCTAAATACTATACAACTATTGCCTTTTGGTGATGCCGATATGTGGACTTATCGACCTGATAAAAACGATATCAAGCTCGGAATTAAATCCAGCTTCCTTATAAGTATAAATAAAAATTAAATACAAATATCTGCAGCCTTTGGTCATTTTTCGCAGTAAATCCTGTACGACGTCGCATTGTTTTGACTTCAAACCGTGATGACGTTGCAGCTGGAGGTCAAAACGTGTTTTTGACTCCGCCTTTGAGTCAATACGACTTTTTATCATTGATCATGTGACTACATATAGACCAAAGGAAAGGACTATGAATATAGATATAATAATAAATGCAATTATCAGTTTAATCAAATATAATACATTAACTTGAATTTCCTGGAAATTCAATCATGTTGTGGTAAAAAGGCAATTGTCACTAAAGAATTATGCCTATAATATATCGCCTTTCATAATTATTTTTGATATCCATTATGGTACATGTTGTAATAGTTTAACTAAATAACCTAAACGCATCTATTGTCTTTATTAAAGAAGAAGCCAGACTCTGTTGATGGAAGATTTCAACAATTTCAAAATTATAAAACAATTTACTACTGTGCGGCACTGCGTAATTTATATTTCTTACACTTGCCATCTGACGTATATACACTCAATGTTAGACAATATGAATATGTACTGTTGTTGTCTGTTATTATGCTTTAACAACAATTTCAAGATTTTAGTGATCTTTCTTTTTGTTATTAGTTCATGCATTGCATAGTCACTAAATTTATAATTTAATTTATAACTCTAAAAGAATTTGTTGTAGCTTATTACTTTTTAGACCGACACGTGTATTGAATACGAACTTTCAGAGCCGGAATTTATAAAAAAAAAAAAAAAGAAGAGAGATCTGTATGTTTTCCCGAACTTTCTAACCGAGATTTAACTGATGGAAATGGATATTACAAAATGATTATGCCCTAATCTAGTACGAATTCCGAGTCGAGACGCTCAAGAAGAAATAGTCTTTTAATATAGAAATAGACAAAGGTCTAAAAGTATATTTTGTATCATATACTGCTTGCATTTACAGGATACCATTCTTTGTTTATCTCTCTGGTGAACAGAAAATGTATTTTAATGCGGCATTTAACTAATTTAACTTTAGATGACAATTATTAGAATTTCTCGTTGATTGCTATTAAAAAGACTTTTTAACTGTTCCATTGCACAATCTGAATTACTCATAGTGTGTATTCTGCAGCTCAAGCAAACGATCTATAAATCTTCAAACAGGAATATTTGAAAGCCATCAGTTGAAAAACAAAGATCTTATGTTCCCGAGTGAAATATACTTTTAAATTATTATACATGAAGAAACAAACAACGCTTCTTTTAATTTAACATTTTATGGTTGCAACAATCTTTTGAATATTTGGGGTTTTCACTAAAAAGATATATTTGAAACTGTGCAATATTCAGATCTATTTCTCTTTATTTGTTCGATCAATAATTCACTGAAAACCATGAAATAAATTCAAATACATGTTCTGTGTTACACGACAGGAGTTTAACTAAAATAACAGAAAATACGATGTCTGAAAATTATGAAACTTTCCAGTCTCCAGAATATATATTCAACACCAAGATTACAATTAAACCTAAATCTGTACTTCAATACTTCATTGTGTCTTGGTTTTGTGAAAATGCTAACGAAAAGTAATACATTATACTATTTTAAACATGACTTGTGTAAATTTGTGGAAATCTCTGTGCTTTCATATGTCTTTGTCTTGCGGAATTCCTATGTGACTTGATGTTTCGTCTTAACTTCCACATATTTAAGCGTCTTGCATTTTCTTGAAGATTATACGAATGAGTAAAAACCGAAGTACATCAAAAGCTGTAATACTCTACTTAAAGTTTCAGAAGTCGGCTACAGACGCACTTTAACAGTGTTAGACTGACACGCCTCCAGGAAAAAATAAATTTTTCGAATTGTAGAAGCAGGTTTAAAGTGATTCACATTGTAGGAATAAAACCATAGTTTTCAGAGTAATTTAAGCATTATATTAATGCTCGTGTTTCGTCAATTATTCTTTTGTCAAAACCTACATGTTTCTAAACCCTATTTTCTCTCTTAACCTAGCATTTTATCATATACATGTCTGGTGTGTATACTAAAATAGTGTGTCCACGTGGCTATGCTGCGATATTCCAATGAGACAGCCCTATCAATTAGGTCATTGTGCTCACTGCTACAAGTGCAAACCCGTCGTTTTTATTACTGTCAAATTGTTTAAAAAGACACTTAACCTAAACACACAGGTTAATTTTGGTGTTTCTTTATCAATTCATTCATAATTTTTGAATGTGCAAGTAATCTCTGTACGTAATAAGAAATTTAACATGTCCTGTAAAATTCATTACTTATAACTAATTTCCCCATTTATCTTATGGTATTGAAAACTTGTAGGTCCGCGGTATTATGTAAAATAGGTAGTATTCACAGTTTAATGTGTAAGTCATGCAATCTAAAAAAAAAAGATCATAATTGAGCCGTGCCATGGGAAAACCAACATAGTGGGTATGCGACCAGCATGGATCCAGACCAGCCTGCGCATCCGCGCAGTCTGGTCAGGCTCCATGCTGTTCGCTAACAGTTTCTCCAATTCCAATAGGCTTTAAAAGCGAACAGCATGGAGCCTGACCAGACTGCGCGGATGCGCAGGCTGGTCTGGATCCATGCTGGTCGCATACCCACTATGTTGGTTTTCTCATGGCACGGCTCATATAAACTATCCGAGGGAACTGAGCTCTACCGTATATTATGTATCATACGAATAAAAAATGAAACTTATATAGATATATATGTAGTGGTTTTTTTTATATATACATTTCTATGTAAATCTGGAGCACATGCCACTTTGCAATATAAATGCAAAAATAGAATACATATCAAATTATTTCTTACGTAAAAACAGCATAATGACGACACAGTATCCATTGTAATTATTTTTATTATTGTCGGAAATCAGAGGAAAAGGAATGAAAGTCATCTTCACATTTCCCTGACGGAATAAAGGAAATATCAAGTTATCCAGTACGCGTGTATATCTACCGATGAAAGTCGATATATTATCCTTGTAGACTTCATTTTTTATTGTATGTAATTGATTTTAAGACATCCCCAGAGTTCTCATAATTGAACTTTACAGTTTTTAATTTCCCCGAAGTATAAATATAACAAAAGAAACTTATAAATCGATGTTAAACTTGTTAGACAAGACATTGATGAGTTTCCTACGACGGTTTTCTGTCTTCCTGCGAAGACAACATTTTGTATTTCGTACAGTGATTTCTTTAACAAAATCCGACTTACGGTGTAGACATAAAAAAGATTTGAGCCGCACCATGAGAAAACCAACGTAGTGCATTTGCGACCAGTATGGTCAAGATCCATGCTGTTCGCTTTCAAAGCATATTGCAATTAGAGAAACAGTTAGCGAACAGCATGGATCCTGACCAGACTGCGCGGATGCATGCTGGTCGCAAATGCACTATGTTGGTTTTCTCATGGTGCGCCTTATAGAACAGATACATGACGGAAAGACTGCCAGTTTTCGTTGGTAGGACATACATATATATATATATGTACTGCATGTATCTATACATACATTAGGTATGTACTTTTTAAACCTATATACACGGTATGTACTGCATGTATCTATACATACATTAGGTATGTACTTTTTAAACCTAACACACGGTATTGTTTACATTCTTATTTACATAGACTTACTTTTTAACGTTTTGAGGTACTGTGACTATCCTAACACTAATGCAAACTTGCAATGCACTTAATTTCGCAGAACAAACTTAGCTACAGTCATCAAAATTTTCATATCGATTCCATGGGGTTCTACCACTTTTTAGAGTTTAAATGACATTACTGTCTTCTCTGTGTGATTTTCTGTGGAATTCTCCAAAACAGGCAACTGTTTTAAATGTCCAATATTTCAACTTATTATTAAATCTAAATCTCTGATTTATTATGCATTTTTATTATAAAAAAATGGTTATACCAACTCAAAGACACTTTTGACTAATCAGCAGATCAAATACACACAATAGCCTCGCAAGTTCTCTAGACGACAAAATTGACTTTTGCTGAACTTATGTAAAATAAACTGGAAACACAACTGTACCGTTGAAAAATTCAAGACTACTGTTTTCCTGTGTTACTTCTTACTTCGGAAGAGAGATTTGAGTACATACTGGGGTAATTATAAAAGTGGCTTGATCTAGAATGTTGTATCCGACTCGAGTGGAGCTTGCCAGGCCTGGATCACAAGAGGGGCGCAAGCTCCGAGTGTGAACTGGCTTGCCAAAATCCACGAGAGCCGAATACAATCTACTGTTCTAAAGATCGTTTTATTACATACCTACACATTTTTCTTCATTGTTTTTTCTGCAAAAGATGACTAAATACTACTATGAAACAAATAACACTTTATTCAGCTGTCAGTGAATGAATACAGAATTATCAGCAGTTCAAGCGTGACATCTCTGCCTGTTCATAGATATATATAAATCTTGGTTGTTGAGCCGGCTGTGAAATTTGATAGCAAACCATTTTTCGCTTATGCGTACAACTTTATCATTGTGAAGACTAATGTCTAAATATTAGGTCTCGAATAGCAGAATAGCAAAATTATTATAGCAGAATAACTCCAGCAGAATAGCAGAATAACTTTTTTTTTTCATTTTACCTCGCATCTGTATGACAATTAAAATTAGCCTAAGACTATTTTTGCAGTAAACATGTAACCATAATTTGTTAGAAAACAATTTTTGTCAGTTAAAAGAACAACTTTAAGACCGACTTTAAACATTATACGTCTCGCATATTACCTCGCACAATTAACATTAGTCTAAGCTAGAAGAATAGCCGAATAACTCCAGCAGGCAGAATAGCAGAATAACTCCAGCAGAATAACAGAATAGCAGAATAACTCAGCAGAATAACAGAAAAGCAGATTAACTCCAGCAGAATAGCAGAATAAGTCCAGCAGAATAGCAGAATAACTTTTTGTTTTAATATTACCTCGCATCTGTCAGTGCATATGTTACTAAATATAGTGACAAATTTGCACTGAATTTAAACGTATATGAGCAGCAGGAGGCCGATAGTAGTGTTCATAAGAGCTGGTGTGCCTGATATCGATATCTGGCACACTTCCGGCGATATCAGGCATACATCCGGCTGCGCAAAACATCCAGATTTTATACTTCCACTGGCAGGATTTCATACGTATTATAACTATGATATGTACATATTACAACAACATACTGATACGTGTTATAACTTTTACAGATACGTATCATATCTATATACAGATACATATAATAAATATATACATTTACTTATAATAAACATATACAAATATGTGTTTTAAGTATATATTGTTGCGTATAATAACTATATACAAATGCGCCTTATAACTATATACATGTACGTGCATGTACTACAACTACATACAGATGCGTATTATAACTACAGAAATAGTCATCCGTTGCTTTTTTTTTAGCCTGCAGCAGATATAAAGCTTTTGATAAAATAAGCCCGTACTGTACTGCTAAAACGTATTCATTAATATGAGCCGTGCCATGGGAAAACCAACATAGTGGGTGTGCGACCAGCATGGATCCAGACCAGCCTGCGCATCCGCGCAGTCTGGTCAGGCTCCATGCTGTTCGCTTTTAAAGCCTATTGGAATTGGAGAAACTGTTAGCGAACAGCATGGATCCTGACCAGACTGCGCGGATGCGCAGGCTGGTCTGGATCCATGCTGGTCGCACACCCACTATATTGGTTTTCCCATGGCACGGCTCATATGACTTAACTCACTTATACAATTTCCTCTTCTTATTCAATTCACGAGTTTCTCGAAATTCTGCTTATTTGTAAACCTGAAACAATATAGTCTAGATAACCGATGAGAAGAATGTCATCTTGCCTGTTCAAAGTTAAGTGCAATTTTTTAATTTCTGTAAAAAGTGCAAAAATGTCAAATTATGTAAAAAAATCCATAACCTATGCAATGTCCTTGAAATATTTTAATGGTGTTTGCAATCCAGCTTTACTTTATTACAGTTGCTAACAAAATGGTTTTAAGTTCTCAGAATTGGAAAGTCTTGTTGTAAAATAGAGAGGATAAAAATCGTTTCGCCAAATAATGTGTGAAAATGTCCATTTGATATATATAAAAATTGACTTGTTTTTAAAAATATTTCATAACTTTTTTTAAATTGTTCTTTAGATCCAGTGCATATCAATCTTCTGTTGAATATAAAATTATTAATAAGTCATCGATATAACTTTGTTTTAGATTATCTGTTGCGGTGAACAACTGGAGGTATGTTAGTTTGAAACATTTACAAATGGTTCAAAAGCATTAATTTTGTAGACGGATGCACTTTGTTTTCTTGACGGGAATTAAAAGGTACGTGCATACTCAACTGTGTGTCGTCCATTCGGTTTAGATTTCTCCCAATTGGGTTACAAGATCAGCGAAATGCAGAAAATCACCTGGCAATGAACGTTCTTATTATCTCGGATCGCTGATCCTAACCCAGACAAGGCCATAAATTAAGTGCCTGTCTTTCTTGCTAAATAGATTTAAGGCAAGCCAGATATCAATGACTATATTGCGACCATCACTGTAGCATCGCTTACCCAGAAATTTACTAAGAAAATAGATGAGTCTTTTTAGAGCACGGTTTTCTCGTTAATTGATCATCTGGCGGTACAGACCCTACCATAAAATCTAAGGTATTATCACGCTGTCTACTTCCAGAACCAGAAAATATACCCATTGCAAAATCGACAGAGGTCATTTAACATCTTATATGTACAAGACTGCGGACACACGGAGATAAACTCTAGAACATTATTTAATTTAAAAGCCAACAATATCTTGTATTCAAGATAAGACGTTTGTAAGTTTACTTCAAGTTTTTAATTTTATCTTAGTTTAACTGATCCATAGATTTACTAATAATCTCGTACATATATATTAGAAACCAACGAATAGGAAAGGGGTTCTTTCGAAATAGAGAGAATAAAAATAAACAGAAGCATAGATTTTATTTTCTTATTAAATATAACTTAATGATGTACTTATACTTTTATTACAATGCAAAAATACAATAACGACAAACCGTGAAAAGTAATGAATACAACAAAAAACATTTCCATTTTGATTTTGATTTCATCGATTTTTTGTTTTACTGAGCAGGTAATGGATACAAGGATTATGTCGAAGGCATTCGATTAACAGTAGGGCGCCGCCATCTTGGAATCATGCATATTCATTACGAATAGCCTCTGTGCCAAAGTGTGTTCATGCGTCTTCAAGTTAGTCTATAGCGATATGAAAGTTATAAACAGCAAGCTAATAAGGAACAATAATTCGAACAAACCCGTGAAGCCAGTATATGATAATGTAGAATAGAGATAATATGATGAATATGCATGATCTAAAAATAAACTCACGCCAAATAATAACGTCGTAATGAAATAGGCGCTGGTCACGTGATGTTTTAGCTTCAAATATACCTGTTTGCAAAAGCTAAAGTTCAGGCCTGCAAGTGCTTCCTTTTATTCATTATTTACCTGTCTATTTTTTTTATTGCGTTTCGTTAATGCATATGTGTATTGTTTGCGTATATATACAGCTGATCATTGTTAATCCAGGCATAATGCTAAAAACAGATTTTCTTAAGCAACATATTGCGTATGTGCTAGAGGGAACCTTTTGCTCAGCTAAATTTTGTAGATTCTGAATAAACCTTTAATCAAAATCTATGTAAAAACCCTTGTGCATACATAAAGTAAACAAAAACTGGAATTATACAAGTAAGGTCCACGTAAAAGCGATCCAGTTACAAACAAACAACTCTATCCTTTAAATCCTCTAATGTATTTGTAAAATTCAATTATGTTTTGAAACTCAATCTCCCTATAGACATATTATTGTCGGATTTACTCCATATATTTTGTTTTTGTCTTTGCAAAAGTACATTGCATTCCGGGATAATGTATTTAGGACACAGTAACCAGACTATAATTGCTACAGTGGAATACAGGCAGTATAAATAGCTAACCTGTCATCGGAAAAATTCTGAAGCTGCTATTTTAAACACAAAATTGTGTAGGAGGTGGCCATTTACCGATCTAATGACGTCATCGGAACCTCTCAAAAACAGATTTACGCAGAAATGTAGTGATGACCCCGCCATGATCAATAAAGCGCTTATAAATGATATCAAACAGCCTGGAAACTTGCATCAAGACTAATTTTTAACGAGAAAATTGGGAAATCTGCAAATCTGCAAATATTAGAAAAGTGATGAATTATTTCTAGCCATATTAAACAATTTAAAAAGCATAAAGATACTGCGAAGACAGATTTTTTATTGCAATTAATATTCTTGAATCTTTGCCAGATTAGAAAATATTCAACACTACTTGATGAATGCTTGTATATCGTTTCCTAATCAATCACCTCACTTATTTTAGATCTCTTGAGTGTTGACTTCATCTCATTTGCATAAATGCTATTGCAGTAATATTTGATAACGGGTAATTAGCAAGAGCATTCGTTTACATCGCCTTTCTATACGTTTTAAAGACAAAACATGTATTATACGGATAACGTGTATGCTCATCAATGGCTTTATGGTGTCCTTTATTTTAATTAAAGGTTTCTTATTAAATAACTTTAATTGATTTTGTTAGATAAGCATAAATGGTCCAGTTGTTCAAAACTTTCATTAAATATTTAACGATGATATTTTCGTTCAATTGTTAAACGTTTGTTAATAAAGATAACGCAAATTTTAATTCACCCGAAGTACTTTAAAAGGTTACAGATGACAGTTTAAATTAATTACTAGACAAATCACAGCATCTACACTACCCAGGCATTATCCAGGCATGAACAATATTTGAAAGGCCTTGGACTACTTGTAAACCACAAACATTTTTTTTTTCATTTTTAACTAAAATGTGCTTTCTATAATTTCAGTTAAAAGTTAACATTAGCCTTCCTTTTTCATGTTTCAAGAACAAAGGAAATTAGTTCTATTAAAGAACATAACATATACATAATATTGAGGCCATTCACAAGACATACAAACGATTCCTAGAATCAAATTCTGCCGCCGTAACTTTACGGAAGTCTGTTTTATTGCAGTGTAACGGAAAACATACACCAGTGTCAGAAAATCAACTGAACCATAAATATTGATTCAATTGTACAGAATTGGCAATTATCCGGAAAATAAAATCTGTCGCGTACGGATAAATAGAGCATATCATCACACTGCTTTACGGAGAAGGCCTAATGGCTTAGACTGCGGGAACAATTGCCGGTACAATGAATAATCTATAACGAAATCAAATGATCTCTGTAAGGACAAAATATAACTGCTCACACGTCAGTTCACCATCAAGCATATGGTAAAGACAAAATCTGACAACGGATTTGCATTACTCTTCGTCTGTCAGTAGACATTTTGATATGCTGACAAACCCCTTTTAAAAGACATCAATATGCTTTCCAAGAAAATATTTTTATGTCACGTTTGTGATACGGCAGTGACACTGATTTTATGGTTCTGTCACGCAGCTGTAACGTTATTTCTTTCATTTTAAAAACAACAAAATGTTTATTTTAGAATCAGTTAAAGTCCCTAGAGTTCATTTCAATGATATAAAATTATTTTGCGAGCGTTTAGCTAGATTGGCGGGGGAGGATAATTGTACTTTGTGATAGCTTTATGACATTTGATAGTCTATCCCGTCCTCCGGTCTCTTACGTAAAATGTTCAATAATTTGAAAGTGCTCTCTTATACCGTAATGCAGCAAAATTGTATTTTATTGCAAACGCGCTAAAATGTATTATTAACAACTGTTATTACAAAATTCATCGTTTGAAGTATTGAATATTACTGCTCTCTTTGACATTTTATGTTTGCGATCACGGTGTCCATATAGAATTTCGCTTAAGCTGGTGCTAGAGGCGTGAGAGGTGTTGCACTTCCCATTACCTCTCGACTCAATCAAATTGAGTCTGCTATTATTTTGGTTGGTTGCATTCTATGCTTTAAAGGGTCTTTTAACAGATTGTATTATATATATGCATGGAATCGTTATGATAAATCGTATATGCCTGCATTTACATTATGGTATTAAAGTCTTGGCAACTTTAATTCAGATAAGTTTTTTCCTGATACTAAGAAATGTAGAGTATTCAAAAATTATGAGAAGATTTAACAAAATGAAAGATGAGGCAGTGATGTCACTAATGATATCAGCGTGGGTGTTAATTGTGTCGGTCGATTTTTCACTTATCAAAGATTTTTAGGCAGTTTTGTACCATACAATATTGCATTATATAGCTTAAATGTTTTCATGAGAATCATGCAATGTTTATGTCTGACATCTGCTGTGTAGTTGCAGAGATGAAACAATATTGTTCCTGCAGATAGTTTGGTATTTGAAAGTTGCACGGCCTTTCACTATAATAGAGGACGCGTGGTTGTATTACATTTAGTTAGCTTGTGTTGGACACGTTTTCAAATATGACAAAATGAGAGAAAGAGGCAATAATTCTATTTAATTTGATATTAAATACACGAGTTATGGTTCTTCTGAATATGTCCCGTACAAGCATAATAAGATATATGTAATAACGGACTTCTATGCATTTTAAAACTTTCCTTTCAGCAATTTAAGAGTTACAAAATGTATAAGGACAAGTACATTTAATGAAGGAAATATTTTAAAAGTAAACAGAGTGATGGATTTTGTAATATGTACACTTCACATTGCTACGATTTTTTTTTGCCATTGTATAAAGATTCGACGAAACCCCAGTTATAGTTTTGAAATTATACTCTCAACAAAAGTATCAAGACGGACAAAAACGCGCGCATGGACGGAAACCATTATTATATCCGCTTCATGTTTGCAGCCATCAAATGAAACTTCAAAACTTTTTACAGTCTAAATATATGACTCGATCTCACATCTTGAAATTTCATGCAAGTTTTTATGTATAAGGTTAAAGATTTTCTAAGTTCACATGACATTATGCGAGTTCAGTTTAAGTAACTTCTTTAATTGTTTCTATCTACTAAATAATGTCAACGTGTGATATATATGTATCTGCAATACTTATACTTAAACCAAAAGGAACAACCAAAGTCATGACACGCTTCACATTCAGTTATGTATATGTTCCAATGTCACAGGGGTTAGGAATATTGTTGACACAGGCTGTATGGAATTTACTGACCGTCTACCACAAAAATGCAAAGAAATGAATTATTGTAGTTCTAAATCTTATTTAAATGTTTTCCAATGAACTAATTCATTAAAAAATAATAATTTCCTTTACAGAGAAAATGATAAGAATATAAGTGAAAACGTATGTCTCTTTTACATAGAATGACAATGTGCCAAACTTATGACAGCATCCTATGCAATAGCATTTTTACTAGACGGGCTATAAGCAATAATGTATTTCAGATATGTTACGTACAGCTGAGTGTCCAAGCAAAGAAAGAAATTTGAAGCACGGAAACATGTAAAATAATTTCATATATAAAGAAATGTATTTAAAAAAAAAAAGAAAAAAGAACGTTGAAATATCTTAGTACTTGTTAATAGCTTGTTGACTTCTCGCCCCCCCCCCCCCCCCCCCCACTCCCCCACACCCAACGAAACTATCAGGAAACATAAGTTTTGTATTTTGTGGCCGAGAGAAGTTTAAGCCAAGGAAGTATTTTCAAAAATGATGGAAAGACCCTTTTAAATATATAAATTATCTTTATCAGTGTTTAAATTTATCTTCAAAAATTATTTTGATTGGGAATTTTCAATTGTAAACAACCATTTTAGACAACAAGAAGTTTCAATATTGCCTTTTTGTTTATGGATTGTGATAACAATCTAAGGATTTCCTAGTAAGCATAGATATACATTTTCATACAAAAAATGTAACATTTCGAAGAACGAAAGTATTCATGAACCAATTCATTTGACAAACGCTATGATTTCTATGCTAAATTATAGTGATCTGATACGAAATATACAAATAAATTGCATTTCTGTTTTTTTCCATTCATCAGAAGCTACCATACTGTGTTCAAGTTTTCAAGCTTGTGCATTATGTCTAATTGTTAGAATCAGAATAACTAAGACCCCCAATTACTGAGACGGGAGGAATCAGTCAATCAAAACAGATATGAACAATCTGCTGTCTTCAATTTCGTGGCCGAAACACAACACATAATATGGATGTCTGCTTTTAGTAATTTCTGGAAAACATAAGCCAGTGTCACAAAACAACTGAACCATAAATATTGATTCAATTGTACACAATTGGCAGTTATCTGTAAAAATAAAGGCTGTTGCGTTCGGATAAATAGAACATATCATCATAACTGCATATGGAGATGGACTAATGGCTTAGACTGAAAAACCAATTGCTCGTAGAATAAATAATCTATAGTGAGTAATAATGAATAATCAAATGATCGCTTTCAGGACAGGAGAAACTGCTCACACGTCAATTTACCATCAAACATAATATGATACAGAACAAAATGTCTGTGGACTTTTCAGGCTAATTGATTCGTATAGTTTTACATCTGATATTTTGATTTAGATACTTTGAAGGTTAATATGTCTTTTAAACAGTCATCAGAATGCTTCGGGGATAATTTGAAGGCTGGCATGTCTTTTATACAGTCATCAGCATGCTTCGGAGGTCTCTTTGTTACTGTATCTGTGAAACCGATTGGAAGGTTTTGTCTCGAAACTGTGCTGTGATTCCGTGATAAAAAGTGTTCCATTACCACTGGGACAGTAGTCATTCCTAATTTTACTTTTCTGATATATATCAGGAAATCCAATACTGCTAAGCGTTTAGTTAGATCGGCGGGGGAGGATAATTGTATTTCGTGACAACTTTATGACATCTCATACCGTTCTTCCAATATCCTGTCCTATGCTCGGCTTCGTACAATGTTCGATATTTGAAACTGTTAACAAATGTAAAGATAAGACGGAATTGTCTCTGCCGGACTTTGTCGTTGATATATACACGTGTCTATTTCCTCGAGGACAAATATCCTACAGGAAAAGATCATAATCAATGATTACGTCCCCTAATATCGAACTCCCACTTAAGTATAGGCAATGAAGTGTGATGATATACATTACACACAGACGCAAAGAAAAAAAATAATAAAGACATCGCAAACAAAACACAAAGAAAGTATCACAGTAGGATCATGTTTTGGAAAAATTAGTTGCAAAACCACCACAAACCCTCACTCTTTCAAAAGAAAACATTACGAACCCCATAAACATGCACTCGACGCATTTGCAGGACACTGTGCAAAAAGTGGGGCCCATTAAAGGTTCAACGAAACTGGCCTGAAGGCAACAGTCAAAGAACATCAGTCCAACAGGCCTTTCATACAGTTTTCTAACTGCCAAGAGAATATTGTGTAGCGTCCAAATGTGAAAGAGCACTTAAAATGTGATGTTTCTCAACGAACCCATTCCCTGACAGACTCGTGATCTTTTTTTTTTCATACTGCAGTATTACAGAAATGTAGCATGCAAAATTAGTTTTCTCAAAAAAGTACGTGAAGTTTCATCAACAGTTTCTAGAACAGTTTGTTAATTTACAATTGATGAAGTAAATGTACATTTATTAACTAAAGTTTCTGCAATTTTAATCCAGTTACTTTTTTCTGACAGGGAAAGAAACTTTTTATTTACAATATCTTTAAAAATATTGAAATGTCTTTAACACTTACGGCAGGCAAGAAAAGATATCAGTCTGGGGAATCACGTGACTAACAAAGGCAGGTTACACGGAAAAATGGCCGATAATTTCTCCGATTCGTCAGGAAAATCAAGGTATTTCTATTGATAAACATTTGTTTTAGATGTTCTAATATGTCCTATCATATGCCCCTTACCTTCCGACTTCCTCTGGTACCTTTCCTTTGTTCCATTCACCTATATTTTCCGAGAACACTTGGGAAGTTTGAATACATTCGCAGTTTTTGGGAGGACGGTATCCACGGGCCGACATTATTTTGTTCAGAAAATACTAATTACTGAAGTAAACGACAGTACAATGACATTAAAACTTAACAAAGTATCCAGTCCATCATAGACATGTAACGGACTGGCAAAATCAAAGCTACCAAAAAGAGAATGTCGAAATATACGAAATGGTGCTGAACACGGACATAGTCTTCTAGGGGGATGTGCACGTACAAGGTCAATGATTCAATCTTATATTATAGAAATACTTATATTGCCACGAGGCTTCTGTGTTTAAATGTGTTTTACACATTTATAATGTCAAAGGTTGAATCGCATTTTCTGAAAAACAAGATCTACGAAAGTTCATGCACTTAAGCAGACATGCTCTATATTTTTTATCCGCATAATTTAATTCTGAACGTGCATGAAAGAACATGCAAATGAAAATAAAAAGAAAACCTTTTTACAACGTCTTTATAGGTGGACTGCAATTTTTCCCATTTAATTACATAAACGCAGTATTTAGAGTAATATCAATGGCAACACATACTTACATAGTGTTAAATAACGTCTCGGAGACACATATAGACACTTTAGACATATGACTACACATTTTCTTCAAATATGAGAAAAAAACACGAAAGTGCCAAAAAAATGCAATTAGAATATGAGGGTGAAAATGATAATGGATGTTACATAATTTTTTTCCCTAGTTTGTGTAAATTCACATGAAAGTCATGTTTTTATTTACATATTTTCAGTATGTTTGTTGGCGGTAGGAAGAAAACCTTCATATTAGAGCTACCAGTATTACACAGATTCAAAAAAAAATTTCATCTGGCTCAGAAGATGTTATACAGAATCCTATCACTACGTTTCGTCGGTCCTAGAGGGAAGTTATTATGCGACTATCAAGACAGGAAAAAAATAATTCGGCAAGCAAGAAAATATCTGAATCAACAAAGAATTTAGTACAAAGAAATAGACACGTAATAGGAGAAATAATAAAGGTTACTGTTGTTTGTATTGAGCAGAATATAGCGACACATGGCCATACGGAAGAGGGTAGCAACTTCATGACAATGTTAAACATATTTGCGCAAGATGGTGAAATTCAAAAGGAGCTTTTGGGCAATGCACAGTATAATTTAAACAACAACAACAATAAAATCTGACAATGCACATATAGAGATCTAATTCAAAATACGCATCTCCTGACATTCAAAATGAGATAATGAGAGTTTGCTTTAATCAAATATGAGAAAAACTGTAAGCGGACTGTATAAATGCTCCTTTATTTGCCATCATTGTTGACGATGCAACTAATAAATCAACCAAGAAACACCTCTCGCTATGCATTAGGATTAGGCCGACTGGTGATAAATGTGCCTCTGTAAAGACTTCCTATATGATTTATTGATTGCAAATCTATCAAAGGTGTTAAAGTTAATCGCAATATCTTGGATTTCTTGTAAGAAGCTGATCTAGGTATTCTAAAGTTAAGAGCGCAATGCTATGATGGGACATTAAACATAAAAATACCGTGGTGTGCAAACGCTTATAAAAGAAAGAGCTACGGACGCAACTGATATACATGGCGAAGCTCATTGTTTGAATTTAGACTTAGTACACAGTTCTAAAATCCCATGTGTCAAAACCTTGATGTCAACTGTGCAAGATATAAACTTTCTGTTCGATTACTCAGCTGAATGATCGGTAGCGTTTACCGAGGAACTGGCAAGGGACACAGTTCCAAGGGAGGAATTGGAACAACGCATTAAAATGCGAATCCTTTCTGAGTGTCTGTGGTCAAGTCGGGCCTTCTGCATGATCAAGAGCACGTTTCCAGTGATAATCCATGCTCGGAAAATATTGCATGAAGATGGAAATGAGAAGGCAGGCTAGTATCTTGCTGCAGTTCTTAGATTTGACTTTGTCATTTCTTTTGTTGAATCTGAAAATGTGTTGAGTATCATCGTAGCGCTAACGAGCCTTTTTTTTCAGAAGGAAGATATGGACTTACTAAATGCCGTTACAGAGATAAAGATACAAGTTTTCTCGACTGAGCGGAATGACCCTGCAGTGTGGCTTGCCCGATACAAAAAGGCAATGCGTATAATCAGAGACTTCGGCACTAAAACATCTAAATCAAGGCGTGTTGGAAGGTAAATGCATACAGACAACCATGATGCAGAATATGTCTTGGATTACTTTGAGTTTATGGTATCAATGTATTTTTCGACCATTTTGTCTAGAAATGGCAACTCACATTCTACAAAATGAAGTCCGTTTTGCTGCCAAGATCTACTGAAAACAAGTCAGAAGTGCCAGTGCCTATTTACACCGCATATTCACCAGATCTTCATGGCACATTTCAGATATTTAAAAATGAGGTAACAAAGTAGAAACTACACTTGAATATTGCAAGTCAGAAACCACAGACTTCAGCCCACTCATACACCCTTCCGTGTGTAAACACTATTCTGTTTGTGCTTCTGACTATGCCTCCAACATTCAAAAACTACTTTCGTTCAACAATGACAAGTGATAGAATGTTTTACTAGCTCTATACACATTTAAAAGGATGTTTGCAAAGATGTAGACCACATCTTAAATGCTTTCTCTTCAAGAAAATGCTAAATATGGACTTTTTCTGACCCAATGCCAGTTCTTTACGATTCTATAAATTAGACCTTTTCCCTCTATATCAGACAAAAGTTACCGAATAATTATTGTTAAATGCGAACAACATATTGTAGCGGTCGTTAGAAATGATTAATAAATAACTGAACCCAATGGTGAAATTTGAATAGCTAAAAGTCAAGATAATTATTGGTATGCGTGGTGTAGTATTTTTAACTGGGGGAAATCAAATGTAGAACTCTAGTTTCTTAAAAGTGTAGTCCAAGATGTTTTTTCAAATATAAAAGAGTTGTGGAAATGGTCGCTGAATTAAATAGAGGCAAATAAAAACCAGGTCAGTTCTGCCTATTTTGCATTGTTATTTCTCAGTGCCTCTTAGTCGCTCTTCGGGAAACTGTGAGTGAAATAGGTCAGTACCGGCTTCTGACCACAGTTTCAAATTCTGCAAAAAAGTCAAAATAAATTTATAAAATAAATTGCCAATTATATGTTACTGGAGAGGTACTCAGATGTGCCCAGAATGTATCACATGGCATTTGAATACCAAACAATTTTCCGGGAAGCATGTCACCGAACTCCTAGATTATGTGCCAACACATGTATTGCGGGAAAGGAATGCCCCTGCAAAAGAAAATAAATCTGACAAATCAGTTCCCTTATTCATTACTCGAAGGCAAAGTAGATTCACTTTATATGATAAATAGTGTTGTGTATTCAAACGTTTTCCAGTAAATTCTTTTACACAGCTATGACTGAGAGAGTAAATCAGGGTTTTCTACCAATATTCTATGTTGTGTTTAAACAATACAATCATATGTTGTGCTTTTATCTACCCAAAGACTTTTGAATCTTTGTGAATTCCGAAAGAATATTGTTTGACATCGGTGCGTGAAACAACGGTGAAGTATTAAAGCTGAGACGTCACAATGTTATTTATTACGAAAAACAATCATATAGTGTGTTGTAAATACAGAAGCCTCGCGGCAACTTTAGTATTTCTGCTATATAAAAAAGAATATTTGCTCCTGTACGTGCACAGCACCTTCGAAGACTATGTACGTGTTCAGCGCCATTTCGTAGATTTCGACATTCTCTTTTTGGCAGCTTTGCTTTTTGCCAATTCTTTACATGTTTAGGCTGAACAGTGTATTTGGTTAACTTTTCATGTAATTGTACAGTCATTTACTTCAGTAATTTGTATTTTCTGGACAAAACTGTATCCGTCCGTGGATAGCGTCATTCCAAAACTTGTGAATGTATTCAAACTTCCCAAGTGATCTCGATAAATATAGGTGAATGGAACAAAGTATGGGTTACGGAGGAAATCGGAAGGTAGAGGCATATGATAGGATATATTAGAACATCTAAACAAAGGTTGATCAATAAAAATACCTGGATTTTCCTTGCGAATCGGAGAAATTATCGGCCATTTTTCCGTGTAAGCTGTCGTTTGAAGTCACTTGTTCCCCCACACTGGATATCCAACATGTCTGCCTGAGTAAGGCTGGTATTTTCCTAATCCATGGGACAGTTGTGGATAATAAACTCGCTAGCGCTTGGTTTGCCATTCCACGCTGTCTCTTGTGTTTAAGAAAACCGCGTCTTACGCAGGCAGGCAGGTAAAATTCTAATAATCTCTACTGGGGTATTATTTCATAGTATAAGAATCTAACACTGCAATTTCACTAAAATAAATAACGCATTTATATCATGATGAGTATTATCAGATCTGTCAGGTTTTACTGTCTTTTTATAGAATGTTCTAAATTCGAACCCATAACGAATACTGGCAATCCGACCATTACGACCCCTTTAAATTAGAAATGTGACGATTTTAAATAATTTTCAAGAATATCTTATGGTTCATAAAGCTGTATTCAGAAAAACTGAAACTTCCAAAACAAGTGTCATCGGTGCTTGTTTATACTGCAGTTAAAGAATCATGATTGATCAGCTCTGCTTGTGCAGTTTTACGGAATAAGATCTAGATACTACAATCATATTAACATGTTCTGTTGACTAATGTTATTATTGTGAGAAACACGTTTTGTGAAATTTCTCACAATTTGTAACATCATATTAGCCTGCGGACTTACTTGTTTTTTCTATTTAAACTAGATTAAACAATTGCACATGCACAAATGAGATTATGTTCGATTTCATTTATATAAACGTATACTAAAATGAAATGCTTTACACATATAGTAGTAATGAAAATGTGTTTGCAATAATAAAATTTATTTAACTAATAGATGAATTTATATATTCTCAAACAGGTAAAACTGGTCATTCGCTTATACAAACACTAGTGTTTGGTTTTTACTTAGTTTTCTAGTTCTATTTTTGCAATCATTATATTTACAGTATGTACAAGTACTACATCAGATCTTTTGAAATTGTTTCTTAGATGATTTTGATAGTAAGAAAATATTATTTGTAACAGAAGTAAGATTTATTCTGATCAATGGCTTCTTCACCTGTTGCTAGATCTGACCTTTTCCTAATGGCATTTCCAAGTAACTGACAGCCTCTGTTGCAACATCTTAGACATCTTGCATTATCTTCGTTTAGTAAAGTGTAACTAGTCCCTAGGAAATATATTCCATTTATATGTTGACATTTAGTTTCCATTTCAACGTGAGAGGAATTCTCCCCAAAAATGTCTCGTTTTTTTCTTGAATTGCGCAGTTTTGAGACATAATACATAACAAAGATTTGACGAAAACATTAATCATTGCAAGGACAAGTAAATTGGACCTTTCATCCTTTATCGATATAATAATAATCTTCAGGATTCTTTAATGGAAACGCAAACACAAGAAATGCATTAACATAATAGTTTTCCGTATGAGAAATTAGTTTGGAGGATAGACATTTGTAAGGCAAAATGATGGAATATGTTATTTAGACAACACTAAAGCGAAGACATCCGGTCTTTATATTCGCTGAAAGGCTATGGTTAAAGCTTTTATTGTTTGAATATATAAGATTATTTATGCAACTGGAGTACATTAGAAGGTCAAGACTTATATTTTCATTGAGCGTTTGTCACGATTTGTTTGTTATTTAAGAAAAAATGCTATCATCATATTTTACGAAAAGATGGCGCTCTAATTTTCGTTGTTCCTATCATATTACGAGTTTTTTTTGTAGCTTGTTCGATGAGTATAATGAAATTAAATGTGCTTTCATAATGGCCCTTTTTCTGATAAATACCATAGAGATTCAACTTGAGTAGTACATTATCACCTATATTTACATTAGCACTGATTCAGTACATTTCAATAAAACATCTGATTGACCAGAATTTAATTAAACCACGTTTCCTATGCCGTAAAAACATCTTTTTGGTATATTCTCAGGGACATTTCAAAAATAGCGAATTGGTAAAAATATTGCACGTACAAGTTCCGTAATAGGACAAATGTATTCGAGGTCTAACGCTCCTTTTCTTCCATAAAGTATTGACAATAAACCTGAAATCAGTGGATATGTGCACGTAGCTGGTAACAGAGGTAAAGGTCGAATGATCAAAGGCTATAATTTCTAGTCAATACGGAGATTATTGTCCCTAAATCGGCAATCCTAAAGTCTGAATATGGAACCAACTTGAATGACACGTTTGCCGTAAATTCTCTTGTAAGTCTAGAATGACGCTATAAACATATCAGTGTTTTTTTTGTCTGTCATTTACTCTAAGTTTAAATGATTATTTCTAACAGATATCACGTAATTCAGATATCTTACGTGACTGCTCAACAAATCGAAGCGAAAGAATTTTATAGTTTTTGCGCTGCAGTCTTCTGGTTGACGCTTAGGTCATATCGATACTATGGATGTCATCTGGTGATTTTTTTTCTATTTCATAATTATTATTGTTTTAGGCAACGTATTTATCTGTGAACAGACCCATGGGTAGACACTAAAAGGTCGATAGGTGACCTGCTTTAACATGATTTTTCTCCACATTCTAAAGATTAAACCAAAATGAAGGTGAAAGAATGAACTATACCATGGTACTATTGTAATAAAAGTTTATGAATCATGATTCTTTAAAGATAACAAAATATGTAACAGCCTATTGTTATCTTCAAACAGATTCAACCTCAAATGAGCCACAATTGTGTGTGCAGTATTGGAAGCCCATAAACTACCAAAGTGTATCATAAATTTCCCCTAAATTGCCAGACAAAATAACGGATACAGACAAATCAATTATTTTTGGGGTATCTGTTTCTTTCCTCAATGAATTAAAAGTGATATAATTCAAGAATTGGCTCATTTATGAAAAAACTGTGACACTCTTTTATAGGACACCCTTCAAAGGAACAGACTGCGAGTTTTTATGGAATTTCCTTCATAAATAAAGGAATTGAATCGCATCAAACACTTCAACAAGTTGTGACTTTTTGTGAAAAACGAAGAAAATGTATAATGAGAACTAAATCCACCATCATCAATGCATGAACTTCCCTTATCTTTCTGCCAACGAATGAGACTACTTTAGCCAAAAGATTTTAAACATAATACAGCCGTACCAGTTCATTTTATTTGTAGCAAATTTTACTGAAAGCGGAGATAAAATAATGTTTTTCATGTTTGCAAAACTTGATTATAACATTTGCTATAAGGGTGTAACTGATGTCGTTCGCTCATACAGATACGATAAAAAGTGTAACGTTTATCGATTGTTCCGTAAAGAAAGCAGTGTAACTGATGGCGTTGTCACAATCTGCAATGTAGCGTAGTATAAGAGACAGCCGACAGAAACAATTAGTTATAAAGCTTGTGTTGAGAATGTAAGAAGTTCGCAAATCAATGAATGCGCTGCAGCATAATTTTTCTTTTGAATATTATTGTTGTTCTTGTTTATCCTTTAGCCTGCTGGTATGACCAAGATCAGCCTGCACATCCGTGCAGTCTTATCATGGTCTACACTGTTTGCTATTCAGTCAGTAAATTTTCAGTGAACACCCCTTTGAATATTAAGTGGTACTGCCCAAATTAAAAGATGAACAAGTTCATTTTATAAAAAAAGCAAGGTAAGGGTAATAGATAATCCTTTCTTTACTTCATCCCATTATTTTTCTATTCAGTACTAATTTCTAGAAGCAATTTTATATTGCTCAGAATTTTGTCGTTGATTTAACAAAATAAGGTAACTGAAAAAAAAAATATTGAAATTGCATGTCTGTCAACAAACAAAACTCCTTAGAAATTAAAAGTAAGACGAATGGTTATAAGAAAACAAAGAAAGTGCCAAGTTCTAAACGTGCCAAGTTCTAAATTTGGTTTAACTCGACCTATTTTATTCAAATGTATGTTGGCATATGCCGGCATTCATTATATTTTGACAGACAGTTATTTTTACGAATAACCAATTTGAATATTAATTTTCTGTAATTATGAGAAAAGTTTGCAGAAAATTATAAATGGGAAGTTTAAGGGGACATGTTCACCCACTACCAGAATTATAAATGTACGTCTGAAAATTAATATGAATTAGTAACCTGAAGGCACGAAATAAATAAAAGATAAAATATAAATGAGCCGCACCATGAGAAAACCAACATAGTGCATTTGCGACCAGCATGGATCCAGACCAGCCTGCGCATCCGCGCAGTCTGGTCAGGATCCATACTCTTCGCTAACGGTTTCTCTAATTGCAATAGGGTTTGAAAGCGAACAGTATGTATCCTGACCAGACGCGCAGTCTGGTCTTGATCCATGCTGATCGCAAACGCACTATATTGGTTTTCTCATTGTGCGGCTCAAATATTGGCACTTCTTACAAACGAGTACGAGGAAAAGTAACATTGCGTGATCACTGTCATCAACCTACAAAACTTTTCCTTAAAATATCGGAGCAGTGTTGTGTTTTTTTGCTACTATTTTTGGCTATAAGACAGCTATCTAGATTTTAGTTAATATGAATGGCTGGAAGGCTGCAGGCTATGCATCAGCTGTATGTAATGGCAAAATGCTGTCTTTTAACACAACTGGTCTCTGTATGCAACTTTATTTGTTCTTTAAAATCACAAATTGAAAAAAGTAGTCTCTTAATGCTTATGGTCTTTTTTAAACAGATCACAGAAAAGGAAATGAAAAAATTGGTCTCTTAATGCATATGGTCTTTTTTTAAAAAATCACAGAAAAAGGAAATGAAAAAGTGGACTCTTAATGCATATGGTCTTTTTAAAAACATCAAAGGAAAGGAAATGAAAAAGTGGTCTCTTAATGTATATGGTCTATTAAAAAATATCACAGGAAAGGAAATGAAAAAGTGGTCTCTAATTAATGTATGTGGTCATTTTGTAAATCATTTTGTTAAAAAAAGGAATTGAAAAAGTAGTCTTTTAATGTATGATGTCTTTTAACAGATGCAGTCTCTCGAGCAAGTCTAATTGTATAGGTATTTAAAATTACTTTGTCCTTAAGGTTATAATGGCTTAAAGTATGTTTGATTATTCTCTGGCATCTTGGCTGTATAACATACTAGTAAAATGTTTCAATTTTGCACTGACTGAAATAAATATCTTCTCTATAAAGGGTCGCCCTTAAACGGATTTGCATCATGGTGGACATAACATTGTCCCTTTTTTAAAAATACACTGCTTTGTCTGGATATATCAATTTATTTACAATTGAATTCTCTCTAATTCACATCAGTTTTAGCTGTTTAATCCCTAGGTAAACAGTTAGATAGCTGTCTCTAGGTGTTGAACTCTAGGTAAACAATTAGATAGCTGTCTTTAGGTGTTGAACTCTAGGTAAACAGTTACATAGCTGTCTTTAGGTGTTGAACTCTAGGTTAACAGTTAGATGGCTGTCTTTAGGTGTTGAACTCTAGGTAAACAGTTAGATAGTTGTCTTTAGGTGTTGAACTCTATCAATTGAGTTTATGTTATTTATAACTGCCAAGAAATAAAAGTTCTTAAAAATATCTTTTTTTCACAAATCTGGGGGTGTAACATTACCTTTAAGAGGTGTAAAAATTTCCTACAAATATGATAAATATAACATTACATTGTCAAATATTGCTCTAGAACAGTATATAAAATTTAAATCTTTAGGTGTTGAAAACTATGAGTTGCTTTTTATGTTCTTTATAACTGCCAAGAAATAAAAGTTCTTAAAAATATCTTTTTTTTTTACAAATCTGGGGATGTAACATTACCTTCAGGAGGTGTAAAAATTGCCCACCAATATGATAAATATAACATTACATTGTCAAATTTTGCTCTAGAACAGTATATACAATTAAAATCTTCTAATTTAAAAGCATTGCGATTAAGTATATTGAAACGTTCAGCTCATGTGAAATAATATTCCATAAAATATAGTATGTGTATAACATACGATACTGAACTTAAATGTCATAGGTAAAATATTGCTCCTAAAGATACTTTATGCCCAACTCACATATTTGAAAAAATGAACAATTGCTTCACTGCATCTATATTAGCATGAAATAAACAGATTTTTTGTCACAGTATTTAAGCATATTTGTGCACAGTGATAAAAGTAGTAAACACTAAAAATTAATAAATGATGATTTTTTAACTAGACCCAGTATGACTTTTTTTAAATGAATATATACAGCTACATGTCATGCAATTGTGAAATTGTATCTCAGCATACACGGTCGGTTTTTTTATACAGCAACGTTACAATTTTCGACAATTGAGACGTGCCATGAGAAAACCAACATAGTGGGTTTGCGACCAGTATGGATCCAGACCAGCCTGCGCATCCGCGCAGTCTGGTCAGGATCCATGCTGTTCGCTATTAGTTTCTCTAATTCCATTAGGCTTTGAAAGCGAACAGCATGGATCCTGACCAGACTGCGCGGATGCGCAGGCTGGTCTGGATCATGCTGGTCGCAAACCCACTATGTTGGTTTTCCCATGGCACGGCTCAATTATATTTAAAACAATTCAAAATATTCTAGTGCAAGATGTCGTTAAGTACTGTGTAGCCTTCGGTACATTTATTCAATAAGCATGCATTAGCTCTAGAAATTGTTTCAACACTCGGAACGCTCAGAGAAGAAGACAAATAGCTTACACTCCTCTCCTGTATCAAGCATTCTACTAGACACCGATATAATACAGCCAAAAATCAATAGCTTACGTAACATGTCCGCGGTGAATCTCTACAAGATAGAGATCAATACACGCCGACCAAATTAATTATATTGAAATATAACTATCACTTTGCAAATATACGAAATACATAATCACATCAATCTTAACATGTTCTTCTTGTTGGCGGCACTGATTGGATAAAATTCGCGAGGCTTTTGTTTTCGCTTACTTGCACGAACAATGTGTTTTTCGTGAATATGAGCCGGTTTATTTTCCATTTATAGCCGGGTACCAGATGCAAATTCAAAATAACGCTAACAAGGGTGTTATCTATAAAACAGTGATATAAAAGTGACAGGAGAACTATTCAGGTTTAATTTTTGTTATTAACACAATTACTCCCAACTGTGCAAATATTCGTATTTATTACATGTTTTTCGTGAATTATCGATATATTAGAGTGAATTATGGCTAATATTTTCACTGAAAAAATCTTAAATATATTTTTCCTGGAATCAAATACGTAAATTCAGTCAAAACATGAAATAAATTTCGTTTGTTTGACATATAAGATCAAAATATCTTTCACCCGTTAACACCATATTTTACATTTTCATTCGTGGTTATGCCACTCGTGAAAATATTGCATCTGGTGTCAACTTGTGAAAGATATTTCAATCTTACACTTCCTCTATATAAAATCCACAATTTCAAAAAAAGTAGACTTGTACCAGACACGATTTCCAAATAAAGAGAACAAGGGTGTTGTCTTTCAAACAGCGACATGAAAATGACGCCAGTATTACTCAATATACAGAACCGAGTACCAGACGTGACTTCCAAAGCGAATAAGGAAGTTGACCGTCCCACAACAAAATAACAGTGACGCGACAAATACCATGTATACAGTATTTTATTCCCAATTACAGATTATATCTGATTAATTCTAATTTATATATCATCTCTTCTCCGAATGTTTTTGCGTTCAGATTAAGACACTTTCCAACGTTTGGGTTCAAATGCAAAGTGTACAAATTATACGCAATCTGAAAGATGTACGTTGCAACGAAGTCCAAGTATGTCCAAGTATGTGACTCGAACTACTGGGTCCTATCGCTGTGTCCGAGTCAACACTAAGCCCCGTTGGAAAGAAAAAGAAAAGGAACTTCTGTCACATCGTTTAATAAATTCAGTAGAGCACGCAGTAGTAATATAACGTGTATAAGAACTGAGGCTACATCAAAACGAGCTTTCAGCTAAAAAAATCGATTCTATTATCTTTAATTTGTAAATAATTGCTTAAAATATCTTGTTACCAAAATTTCATAGTTCAGCCCTCTGAATAGAAAAAGTATATACTAAAAGTGGAGTTTGGCATATTAATTGTTTTTAAATACAGTAAAACGTTGAGTACAATGGATAGAGATAGATACTAAAATTTTCCAGGGATCCGAGCGATCAAAAGAGCTGTCAGGTAACCCCAAGTTAAGGGAAAAGGTCAGAGTTTTGGAAGGTGATCATTTAGAAGTTCAGAACGCAACAAAACAGATAAAAGTCATTTCCGTTTGATTGCATTTGTTCATTAGAATTTACGAAATATGCGTTACCACTCACGCCAAAGGCACAAACTTAAGAGAAACTGCACTATGGAATAAAATAATGAACTGACTCCATGATCCGAAAGGATCAGAAATGATTAAGTTTGAACGGCTGCCACAAAGCACTTGAAATCCACTGTTACGAAGGTCAGTCTTATCCGTTAGTATAGAAAGCATCCAAGCAAAAACAAAATAGCAAATTCAGTTTTAATAAATCTGTTTACAAGGTAATTGAAGTATGCAACACCTTTCGGTGTCCCTTTACATCGGCTAAAGTTAAACTCGAAGGAATAGTATATAACTCCATGATCCAAAAGTACCACGGAAAGTAGCAACACTGACTCCTATCACGGGCTCATTTTATGACAGCCACACAGCACTCGTGTAATCAAAATTATGTGATCTAATCAAAATTATGTGATCTTTAATTCTTTGAAATATTTGGGGTCTTTAAAATGTGTTTGTGATTATTTCCGGTTTTAACTACTGATCACAATTTAAAACCCTTTCTACAAAACACAGTATATATTGCGTTAAGGGAGTGTCAACATTATTATAATACTTCCATTAAGTGAAATGTGACATGAAGAAAATGGATCATGTACCTGAATCGGGATCTGCCAGACCTTGCGGTTTAAAGGACTCTCCAAAACGGTATATTAATTGTGAAAAAGAGTGTATTATAAGGCAATTTAGGATGGACTATGCATTATTATTATTATCATCATTATGATGATGATTATTATTATTATTATTGTTTTTATTATCACTACTACTACTACTACTACTACTGCTACTACTTCTACTACTACTTCTACTACTACTATTACTACTTCTTCTACTAATACTTCTACTAATACTTCTACTACTACTACTACTACTACTAATTCTACTACTACTACTCCTAAGTCTATTAGTACTACTACTACTAATAATAATAATACCTCTTCTTTTACTACTACTACTACTACTGCTACTGCTGCTGGCTGCTGCTGCTGCTACTGCTACTGCTATATATTCGCCCGACACATCATTCAAAAAAAGTTCCCTGGAAATGGATTAACTGGCGGACAACCAAAGAACTGAAACTATTGTAGAAATATTTTATTCGAGACATTGTGCAATATGTCCTCTCAAGATTGATTCATGGATATTGAAAAGCCAGTATTGAATATGTTCTTGGCTTTAGAATGAATCACAAAGCAAGTTTAATTGTTTGTTTGTTGTTTTTTTTTTCTTTACTTTTTCTGAAGATTTTTGCAAAGGCATAAATATTTAATTAAAACATGGTAGATAATATCTATCTATTTTTATTGAAGAACTATAAAATATACATTTTAGTGCAGATATACCGTTATGCAGCTTCCATTATATTCAACTGTACCTTCATTTGTTTATCCTATCTTTGCAATGCAAAATGACAGGGAATTTAAAAAAAATGCGCCATGTAGTCGAAAGTCCAAACTACGTGCGCCATCTGGTATTTATTTCTAAACTGAGGCATTTAACCGTAGGGCAATAATACAGAAATGTCTACTTTCCACCTATTCTTTTAAGAACCAAATTGATATTATATAGCCGAACTTGTCTGGAATAATTGTTTTCTCTACTCTGAAAATAATTGTAGGATAAAACATATTATCACGAATAATCAAAATGTTCCCTCGGTTTAGCTTCTAATATATAAAATATTTGAATTATCCGACATTAAATACAGATACATCTTGTCAGTTGGCTTTGCACTCAGCGAAACTTCCGTCTTCGTTTTCGGATTCACTAGGCCATATGTACACCGTACTTTTACAAATGATTTGTTTCTTAAAAATATATGGAAATGTTGGCATTTTAACTGTTTTTATTTTTCCAAAGCTAGTCATTACGTTGATAACGGTGGCAGTATTTTGGCGTAAGAGCATAGAAGTAGCACAGCCGTGTAAAAGAACAGCTACGAAAGGACCCGAGTTTTGCCGATTGATTTGTTGCGATTGGACAGACACATTTATTTTACATCTTGTGAGAAAGAATTGTGAACTAGCTGCTGCATACAGCCGGTCTAATCAAGCATTCTTGGAATAATTTCCCTAAGGGTTCACACATTTTCTGGAATTATGCGCTTCCCACGTTTTGTTGTACGATCTTGTTTAGAGAGAAAAAGTGGAAAACGTTTATTATCATCTCATCGCACTCCGTAATAAACTTTTTAGTCGTCGGTAATTTGCACATTATCTGACTGTCTTATATTCAGGCGACTCGTTTACAGATTGTGCTTCAACTAGAAGTGCATAAAAAGAATTTTGTTAAAAGTAATATTTAGTTTATACTAATTTGTTTTAGCTCGATTGTGATGAAAGCTTCAAGCTTATTGGAACCACTCTCGAGTCTGCTTCCTGGAAAAACCAGTACTGGTGTCATATGAGAAGTCATGGTCGTGACCCCATTGGGGCTCGAACCCTGGACCCCTGAATTGAGCGGGCGATACCTCATCCACTAGACCACAGCTCCCCTTAAGGTTACTTTTGCTTAGTGTTTACTGACAGACGTTTCAAAAGTTTTCTTTCCAGTGCGATAAAAGTTGAAATTTTTACGATGCTTCTAAACTGTAAATCAACATTCTTCGCATGTTTTACATGCATTTCGCTTTCAACCGATCTTGATATACATTTAATGTCAAAGTGCGAGTAGATGCCGGTTTCGGAAATGTTTTTATTCATCTGTGATCTAGTCAATTAAAAACAGACTTTTGTCTTTTCAAAGTCAAATAGAGTTGAATAAGACACCAAAATATCGAATTTTGTATTCAGCAGTTTTGCTTTCAATAAAATAGTATGTAATTCTATGATAATTTCTGTTTATAAGATGTTTAACAAAAGTACATACACCAGTTTTTCTTTCCATTTCTTCAGTTATTTCAGTACTGACAGTCTTTTTAAGTGTTGTGAGTAAAGCTAAATCTTGCTATTCATATTATTTCTTAACTTTACAATATGATATGAGATAGATTGTGCATATCACACTAAACAGACTGAGCTAATACCGTACTCAACTGAGACAATATGAGAAAATCAGTGCCAATATGGTTATACAGGGCCAATGCGGGATTCAAACGTTTTGCTTGGCTACAACGAGAGGGTCAACACGGTGTTTTATAATAAAATTATCACCAATCTTAATATCGGTTGTTATTTGTCTTTAAATAGCAGGTCCATCAAAGTCACGAGTTCTGAAAACGGAAATAACGACAGATCTCGACATTGCGAGACGTAAACTGTACTTTCTCTTTTTATTACTGTAACTATTATCAATATAAAAGCTATCCAATTTCTTTCAAATTATAGAAAACTAATTTAACAATAGAGGCTTCCCTTTTGATTGGCAGCAGTTACTGAATCATCAAAAGTACCAGACAATTTCACGTAGCTGTATGATTTTCTACAAAGACGTATTAAACAAAAAGGAAACTACATATTAGAGGCTAAAATCGTAGATATTTACGTTCTTACTTATGTACAACTGAGCAAATTAAAACCTACTTAACTTGACGAGTGTTTTAAAAACGTCCAATTATAGACATATATATTGAAATCGATTGTACTTAGTCTGTCTAGGAGGTTTTAGTACCTAGCTATTTGATTATAATACCGAAATCTCAGACGTTGTAATTCTACGGTACTGATGTTGGATGGATGAAATGTCAAAAGTCATACGAGTGTAACAATAATATTCTGAGCTGTCAAACATTCAGACCTAGCCTTCGCTACCGTTTTAGCCCTTCAGCCACGCAATTTCACTCAGCAAACAAAAACATGTTCATATACAATATGAAACAATAAATCGGTTTGTAAGTTTAGTTGAGAATGTTCAATGTATACTTTTAATAGTGATAAGAATTAAAAAGACAATCCAAGGAAAATGTGCCCAAATGAGAGAGAATATAATGATTATTACTTATTTAAAGAATATTATTTCAAAACGAGGCGTATCAACAAAATACGCAATAACTGAAACTTTATACAAATATGACATTTCAGTATGATCATAAACATATTTTTTGCATACTACGTATCGTTACAATTAAAACTTAAAGTTCAATATTTTCCATATCTATAAATGTATACAAACGCGTGAATATGACTCTACAATTTAACAATTATGAACAACTTAAATATATCCTCTATCATTACAAATGTAAAATATTAAGTACTTTATGTAATTACTTTATTCTCTTAAATCATAAACCAAACGTTGATCAATTTATGAATAACAGAAGTTAAGAAAAGCAACCTAGATCAAATGAAGACTGTTTATAAAATTCGAACAGATACTGTTCGATTACTGATTAAACGAGAACTCCATTTGTATAAAATACTTGGAAAGCCAATATGGATAACAAGATATTTCGTATCCCAAATACGGATAAGACTGATTCAGAGCAAAATATTTGTATATACTAGTAAGTACTTCGCAGCCCCAAATACGGATAAGACTGATTCAGAACAAGATATTTGTATATACTAGTAAGTACTTCGCAGCCCCAATACGGATAAGACTGATTCAGAACAAGATATTTGTATATACTAGTAAGTACTTCGCAGCCCCAATACGGATAAGACTGATTCAGAACAAGATATTTGTATATACTAGTAAGTACTTCGCAGCCCCAAATACGGATAAGACTGATTCAGAGCAAGATATTTGTATATACTAGTAAGTACTTCGCAGCCCCAATATTGATAAGACTGATTCAGTCCAACATGTTTATATAAGATAAAAAGAACTTGCAAATCCGAAAATAGATAACATTGATTCAGAGATAGATGTTTGTATTAAAGTTCCTGAAAACTCAAAATTGGATAACACGCATTCAGGGCAAGATGTTTGTATGGAAACCCCATTATTGACGTTTATTGCAAGGAAGTACTTGAAAACCCAACATGGGTAACACTGATACAGAACAATATGTTCGTAAAGTACAGAGTAAGTGAAGCATGGCATCTTACAAAACTCCATTTGCGTGACTAAATGCAGAGCTCTTCGCAGCATTTGCATCAATGTAAATTGACGAAGTGTGGTATTCGTATTTTTTATACAGTATTTCTTCTTGGGGTATCTATGATATTTTTGAAAACCACTCATGAATACCAGAGTCAGCATTGTGTGATATTTTATTAATCTAAAAGAATATAATATTCTAGCCATCTAATTGTTGCAACAAAAAAGAAAAAAGTAAAAAAATATTTGCCAATCTCTCGAAATTCAACCTGAAATTCTAAATTCTAGGCAAACGCCAAAGACTTCATAAACGACGTTACCACTTGCAAACAAGAATCAACAGACAGTTATATCTCACAAGGAAATTAAAACGAACCAGGGAGAATATGAGCCGTGCCATGAGAAAACCAACATAATGGCTTTGCGACCAGCATGGATCCAGACCAACCTGCGCATCCGCGCAGTCTGGTCAGGATCCATGCTGTTCGCTTTTAAAGCCTATAGGAATTGGAGAAACTGTTAGCGAACAGCATGGATCCTGACCAGACTGCGCGGATGCGCAGGCTGGTCTGGATCTATGCTGGTCGCAAACCCACTATGTTTGTTTTCTCATGGCACGGCTCATTTTAATTTTCTAAACACGTTTCTTTCGTCTCATCGATGTCTTTATTTATTTAATAACAAATATAAATTCAGCGACGGCAAATCTCAATTGTTTAACCATAGATTCTATAGTTCTCACTCAGTTTTATTAACGTTTCGGCCATAAGGCCTTTATCAAAATGACAAATTTGTCATTTTGATAAAGGCCTTATGGCCGAAACGTTAATAAAACTGAGTGAGAACTATAGAATCTTTAAACATTTGGTACCCCTTAGGGTAAATACTGTGTTTAACCATAGTTTTACACAAAGACAATGGCACCATTATTTCAGTGAAAGCTAAAACCATCAAATATCACGCGCGGTTCTTCCATTTCGTTGAATAAAAAATATAACAAACGCAATTTAACGGACGGTGGCGTAGAGGTGATATATGTGTTATTATACTATTAAATGCGCGGGCATTAGCTAAATATATTACATCTCTTACTTGCCACCTTATTGATCTCTATGAAAAGTTTACTATCCGGCGTAGAGTACTCAACAATGTTAAAAATAAACAAATAATTTTATTTATAACATTGCACATTTTATCACGAAAGCCCATACCCTAAATCCTTGTTTCGATGTTTAACTAAAATTAACCCTACTTAACGGCCACTGTAGCGAACATAATTGTACAAAATGTAGAGCTGAAGCCAGCTCAAGCGATTCAGGCTTAAACAATTTAAATTCCCATAAGCATACAGCCTATCGATGCCATAGCCTGTTAACAATATGATTAATGAGGAAAACATCAGATATAATTTTGTATCACAAAAAAATGAGATTCCATGTCTCTTTTCATGAGGAAGAGCTTTTATATCAATGCAAAAATATCTTGATTCCGCTTTGCGATTGAATCACGCAATTCGCAATTCGCACATAGCACGGCTGCATTATGGTGTAGGATTTCAAAAGGCATACTTTCTATTATAAGCATGTTTATTTCTAACTAGCATATAAACATTATGGAGAAATAAAACTCTATTGCGTACCAGCATGTATAAAATGCTGTCGTGTTTTGCATACCGTAAATGTACGTCACAAACATTATGTACAATTAATAATACGTAATATACATTTATGGCATATATTTCATTCTTGCAACCTGTAAGCAAATATTTTGATATACATTTAAAGTTATTCCTTTTCATAATATGCACAAATTAAAAGAAGATTTGCTGTTTGTGTATATTCTACATCAACTTTTATTTTTACTATCACATATTCAACATGTGTGGGTTTGTTTTGCTGTATACTGTTTTGCTAAAAGCAGAGAATGCATTCTGATATCAAAGAACTCGTTTGCGCTGATATAATATACATCTTTTGTTCTTATTCATTGCTGTGCCTTTTATGCGTCTTCTTGGTACCTTTTCTTCGAAAAACATACCTAGTAAATAACATATACAAATACATTTCTCTCCCCTTACCACGCTACATGTAATGAATTCTGTTTTATACACATGCAAGGTTTTATTCGTGCTGAATACAAATGAAAGACCTTAGGGGACTTTCCTGAAACTTTTCCCACTCTCCTTGTATATCTACAAAAATAGACAGCTACCTTAAATGCTGTAAGCTATTCAGCATCCGATGAAAAGCAAGATACAGTTATTATCATTATTATATACCTATATAAATTCTGTCAAAAATTCGGCTTGTATTTCACAAGTAAATATTAACAGTCAGAAAAGGCCGTATTGTACCTTTTGTACTGAATGTGCAGGACTATTTTCATTTAATATGCATGATCTGACACAATTCTATATGTTTAAAACTTCACTCAAGTCTATTTTATCATCAATAAACATTGAAGATTTCGTCCGATAACAAAACAACAAACTAAAAGGTGGAGGTATATAATAAAATGGTCATTATAACGGTTCCTAAATCTGGGATTACCGAATACAGCATCTATGATCGAGCTACTATTATAATAACCCTATTATACGTATGAAAATATTACCTTGTCACCATATTTCATACAATACAAATTAAAGCTCAATTGGAAAGCATAGAAGGCAATTACGCAAAGTAACAACAAACTCAGTGGGTGAGAGTTAATGGAAAGTGCAACACAATTCACGCTCCCCTAGCACCGGCTAAAGAAGAATCTTCATTTTACTCATCCGTTGAATGAAATCAACGATCACAAAAGACTATAAAATATAACAACACTGAGGTTTCGTACAGCTATCACGTGATACTTGAAGACTGTCATAGCAGCTTCGTCTGGCTTTTAAATGTGTAATGTAGCCTTGATCTATAAAATTAAGACTATTTATTTCAAAGAAAAAACACAAAAATTGAAATAAACATAACATATACTTCTAATCGCACACTTGAAAAGAAATAAAGATACACAATATTTGAATGCTTCTTCTTGTCATTGGTATGTGTATCTCTTCAGTTCATGTTTTGTTTCTGGTCTTTCTTATTGATCTTTTGCTATTAGAAGATTTCTTACCAGAGAAAAGTTTACGTGGAACTATTGTTAGACATAAAGCTTTCAGGGATAATAACAGGAGACAGTGTAAAGATTGATTTCGCGTCACTGGTGACATGGAAGATAAACTGGCTTAAACCAAATAGCCTGTTTATTACTTTTGAATAGAATACAGACCTATAACAACTTCCAAACCTATTAGGCTTTAAGTGGCCAGTGTATCCGTTTCACAACGCAATTTACTGATATATCCCCAGAAGGGCAGTTTGTCGTTTAGAAAGATATTCCTTGGTAATTTGACATATTGTTACCCCACACTGGGTAATGTAAACTACGTTCCCGCAAATAATTATATCATTTTGTCATTATATGAATTACAGAAGTTGAACGTCATCCCAAGAAGATGTTGTTTTGTCTACTTGCGCTATAGGGTGTTTGTTAAACCGGAAGATACATCTATAACCTTATTGTACAGTTGAGATGTCAGTAATAGCGCATCAAGGCTGCTTGTGCTTGTATTTGTACTAATTAGCTATAACACAGGGCAGATGTGCCTTAAGGCGAAGTTTGTTTCACCATCTAGGTAATACCTCTCCTAGAATATTGATATCGCCTCAAGGCACATCAACCCAGTTTTGTTGCATTTTTATTGCATATGTTGAACAACACTATTTTGTTGCTATATATTCTTTGAAAAAAATATAAATAAGAATGTTGTTCAGCGTTAATAAATGTTCATCTAGTGCAATGGAAGGCCAACGTTGTAGACAGATGACGTCCTTTTCTTCCAAACTTCGTTTTGAAATATCGACTGAAGCTTGTCAAATCTTGATATTTGGAATACCATGTCATATGGCTCATCTGCAGACCTAATAAGTATGTAGTTTTGTTTCAATTCAAGCTTGTTACTATATAAGCACTGGGATTACTGGTCGTCTAATTTCGCGTATATTTTCGCAAGATTTTACTATAATGAAATTAACCAAATACATTCTTTTACTGTTTGAATATTAAGATAGTAATTAAACGCATTTATTGCACATGTTTATCTACAAGCAAATTATAACTTTTCTACAGTGGTAAAATAAGGCTGACAAAAAGGGAATTGCGCGCATTATATCAACATTCAATAAAGATGAACGTCAACTTTTTTTACATATATACACCATGAGACCCGACCTACAATATTATTAAAGAATGTTCCTTAGAATACTAGAGCTTGATATGGGGCAGACTACATATAGATCAGAGAAGAAAATGACCCCTATAAAACAGATGGAATGGAAAGTTATTTATTTGCTTTATACTTTCAAGCATATCTATGAGAAAATAAACATAATCAAGCCAAAAACAATAGAAGATTTCGTTTAATTGAGTCTCTTCAGGAAAGGAAATAAAATGTGCTGCGGAAAGCACGCCCCTAAGCACGCCTCTTTGGGGTGCAATATTACAGAAGCCATTTTGAGCGTTGAATGGGACCAATCATTACAGAAAACTCGAAATATAACTAGAAATAATAAGCCTTAGGGCATTTTGTCCAAACACAGTGGGGGGGGGGGGGGTGCTTTTCGGCTGCCATATTGCACTTAAATCTGGAAACCACCCTTGCACTGAATTACTATTTATTGCGTCATTAGTCATAGACTACGAGAAAAGTGTGTTGTCTTCATCCTTTGACTTCTCTTGGCCTTGATACAAAGGCCATAATTCTGTAAGTTGTAAATATCTTTGCGTTTAAGATTATTCATTCAAATCAAATATAGAATTAATTAACCGTGAATCTGTTACTTGAAACAATACATAAAAATATCCCTGCAAATAATGTTGATGATTCAAGAGATTCGTTTGACATTAGCTTTTGGTGATTATGCACACTTATAATTACTATATTTCTTTCCCTATTTTTATGTTTTATGGCAGTTCTTTTCCTGAACGTTCACAGACGGATGTTCGTTTGGCTTATTGGGGAATGGATCTTCGGAAATGACAAATCTTTTCATTCATCAGGCTCTCATATTAGTATAAAATGCATGCTTGAAAATTCTTATTATGATTATGTGTTTTGCTTGTGTTTACAAACCTATTTTATTTAAATTCTTTAAGATGGGTCTACAGACTGACATAAATTATCTAAGTATAATACGAGAGGCAAAATGGTATAAATGGTGTTTGTTATTGAGCCTCCACGGAAACAACTGGGTTCATTATGATAAATGGGGTAAGGGTGCAAGGCATCAGCCGAGTCCCTATATTTATCATAGTGGTCCTATATTGACCCCAAATAAATTGTTACTGACAAACCCAATAATGGATTTGTTTTGTTGACCACTTATTTTTAGCCTAATCAAATATGAAAATCTACTTACCCTCCAAAGAAATATAGGACTCCACTATGTGTTCATCTTTTGACAGATTGAAACACTAAAGTCTTTGCGGAAGTAGAACAAGAATTGATTATACATTACTGAATACATTGGTGATGCAGATAGTTATAATAATAACATTTAATATAAAAAGGACCAAAAACAATATTTAAACATAATATGGTTTAATTTGCACAAAGGATGTGCATTTTGTTCATTAGAAAGACATTTGCAGTAAGCTGACATGCAGATACCATACATCGGGTTGTATAAAATACACTCCTATAAATCTTCTTATCAATATAAACAAGAGTTCGAGAATTGAACGAATTCCAGGTCATTTAGTATAGGTCTATCTCGTCTGTTTGATTAACGTCACTGTATACTTTGAAAAGAAACATAATAATGAACTACTTCGCGTGTGGTGCCAGAAGACAATATATTTTCCACCCTCTGTTACAGCTAAGATCAAATACAGCATATTATGTCTTCTTAAGCATGTACTTAAATCATTATCTTGATACAAAGCATACGAACATTATGTCCTTCACGACTCTTATTCTGTCAGTTTGGTGCGAGACTATCATATTCGTTTTCAACGAAGAATAATGAAGATTGTTGTTGATTCTTTTGTGCGTGTTACGAGTCGCGCCAAAACAGTTTATGTCTCGTTGCTTTAAAGGAAGAAAAATGATCCTATGTGAACATCATTATTTCAAACATTTGAAATAATTCAAGAACTGAATCAAAGCAAATATCTCATGAATTCAAACGATATTTAAAACTTTGAAAAAGGTTACATTTATAACATTAAAAACATTTAAATAAGGTCCTTTTACATTGAACCAAAGTGTAAATGTTAACAAATATAGTGTGTATTAGATAACCATATAAATTCAATCGATTCACTTAAGATAAAACCAGAAATTAGCCAAAATAAACTAAGAAGAAAGAAGCGTGCTTTTCACTCTGGAATTTTTACGAAGAAGAAAGATGCCGTTTTACTACGATAAAAGCCAATCGGGAAATTCCTTTTATCACGCGATACCGTTTAACCAATCGGGAATACATTAACATAATTCAGAATGGGACTCATTCGCCCAACAACAATAATGACATAAATAATTTTATCTACCTATAAAATACATTTATTCTTACATGTATTAAAGTCTCTGATGCCTTTAGCTTGGAGTTTTCCATGACGGTAACATTTATATCGTTTTATTACAAAATTGATTTAGATATGCAGACATTGTTGATGTGTCAAGAGATTTGTTTGACATTAAAATCTTTGTTTTGAGACAATTTTTACGCTGTTCGTATGTAAAATCAATGGGTATAGAGGATACGTATATGCTTCAGTATAGGATCGAAATATATTTCACCAAGTGAACAGTACTGACTACTGAACGCAATATGTATCGATCTTGCCCTGAAACAAACATTTTTATAGAATTCATATATTTTCAATTACACACATTTTACACGCGATTCGTCACATGCAGATGTCACGTGCATTGCATCAAGACTATGTTGTGACGTCACAATACTATCTAATCTTATTACTTTGAAAAAAATGTCTAATAGTTTTATGAAACAAGAGGGCCAAGAACGTCCTAGGTCGCTCACCTGAGAAACACACCATAACACACCATAACAGTGTAAACATGTTTGACCTAGTGATTTCATGGGAAAAAATATTCTGACCAATTATCATTAAAATTGGAGCAAAAACCTTGGGTATAAACAAGTATTTTCTTTGATTTGACCTAGTGACCTAGTTTTGATCCTAGATGACCAATATTTGAACTTGACCTAGACTTCATCAAGGCTATCATTCTGACCGAATTTCATGAAGATCAATTGAAAAATACAGCCTCTATCACATACACAAGGTTTTGCTTTGATTTGACCTAGTGACCTAGGTTTTGACCCCAAACAACCCATATTCAAATTTGACCTAGGTTTCATCAAGGCAACCATTCCTACCATACTTTATGAAAATCCAGTGTAAAATGCAGCCTCTATTGCATACACAAGGTTTTTCCTTGATTTGACCTAGTGACCTAGTTTTTAAACCCAGATAATCCATATTCGAACTTGACCTAGATTTCATCAAGACTATTATTCTGACAAAATTTCATGAAGTTCAGTTGAAAAATACAGCCTCTATCGCATACACGAGGTTTTTCTTTGATTTAACTTAGTGACCTACTTTTTGAAACTAGATGATCCATATTCATATTCTTTCTAGATTTCATCAAGGCAATTATTCTGACTTACCTTCAGGAAGATCAATTGAAAAATACAGCCTCTATCGCATACGAAAGGATTTCCTTTGATTTGACCTAGTGACCTACTTTAAGACCCAAGATAACCAATATTCGAATTTTTCCTAGTTTTCATCAAGACAATCACCCTGACTAAATTTCATGAAGATCAATTGAAAAATACAGCCTCTGTCGCATACCAAATGTTTTTCTTTGATTTGACCTAGTGACCTACTTTCTGATCCAAGATAACCAATTTTCAAACTCAGCCTAGATTTTATCAAGGTAATCATTCTGACAAAAGTTTATGAAGATTAATTAAAAAATACAGCCTCTATCGCATACACAATGTTTTTCCTTGATTTAACCTAGTGACCTAGTTTTTGATCCCAGATGACTCATCTTCAAACCTGATTTAGATTTCATCAAGGCAATCATTCTAACTTAATTTCATGAAGATCAATTGAAAATTATAGCCTCTATCGCATACACAATGTTTTTCTTTGATTTGACCTGATGACCTACTTTTCGACCCCAGATGACCCATATTCAAACTTAACCTAGATTTCATCAATGCAATCATTCTGACCTACTTTCTGACCCCACATAACCCATTTTCGAACTCGGCCTAGATTTTATCAAGGTTATCATTCCGACCAAAATTCATAAAGACTAATTGAAAAATACAGCCTCTATCGCATACACAAGGTTTTTCTTTGATCTGACCAAGTGACCTACTTTTTGAACCCAGATAACCAATTTTCGAACTCGGCTTAGATTTCATCAAGGTAATCATTCTGACTTAATTTCATAAAGATCAGTTGAAAAATACAGCCTCTATCGCATACACAAGCTAAATGTTGACAGACGACGGACAGACAGACGACAGACAGACGACGGACACCGGACATCGAGCGATCACAAAAACTCACAGGTGAGCTAATAACAAAAAGTGGAAACCTACATGTAGGCCGCTCAACACAAAAATAAAACTGCTGCATGTTTTGTTCGATTGAGTATTCATGGAATAGCGAAAATACAAGAAAAAAGGAGCATGATCGCCCGTTAAGAAATGGACGAGCCTTAAACGAGAAAACAATCAGAACTAAACAATCTATAATTTAGACCTTGAATCCGTGGTTATTCAGCCTGCATATCAAAGCGACTTCAAGAGTCAAAATTAAAATGCAGGCACCATATCCATAGGGTGATTAAACAATACTCAAAACTATGAAAGCAGGAGTATAAGAAAAACTATATGATACCACTAACACAATATAAATGTTGTGATAAACGATCTGAAGGGCTCTGATTGCTGAACGAGGAAGCTTACAGCTTTCATTAAATTTATATACGGTGGAGTGTACACCTTTATGTTTGTGCTGGTAATTTTACATCTATATCTCTAAATTTGCAAACTATATCTGATTATTCATGATTCATTTTTCGCGTTCAAGTGTTATCCCGTACAGTTAAAATAAGAACGATATTTTTACTACTTCGAAAGAGTGAATATGTAAATTTCATTTAGATAATAATTGAGCCGTGCCATGAGAAAACCAACATAGTGGCTTTGCGACCAGCATGGATCCAGACCAGCCTGCGTATCCGCGCAGTCTGGTCCGGATCCAAGCTGTTCGCTAATGGCTTCTCTAATTACAATAGTCTTTGAACGCGAACAGCATGTATCCTGACCAGACTGCGCGGATGCGCAGGCTGGTCTGGATCCATGCTGGTCGCAAAGCCACTATGTTGTTTTTCTCATGGCGCGGCTCATTATATCCCAGTATTTTACTGAAAACGCATACAGTAATAAGCTTATTCTGTTTAAGTATTTAAAGAAGCAAAACTAACCGTTTTGAACTGCTAGACCAAAGACAAAGATAAAAGTATGTACAGTCGGTAATGAGACTATGACTTGTGTTGTCCCTATAACTCTTTTAACAAAAAAAACTACCTTTAATGTCTATTTAAAGAAAAATGTCTTACAACTTGTAAAGGAAAAAGTAACAAAAATCAATGATTTACAAACATCTGTATTCTCTACTCTGTTGTTGCATAAGCACTTTGATGAAAATATGTGCCCAAGTGTTTTATTATTTTATAGATCTGACAGGAATTAACAAAAAAGGTAAATTAAATATGCATTTGTAATTTCAGAAAGCGTTGCTAATAATTTAGTACTTAAATGCGAAGAAAGGCTAAAACAAGCATTGTCCGTAAGTTGATAACAACGCAAGGCTTTATAAACATGTCTTAGAAAGATGCAAAAACTGTCTTTTCACCTAAAAGCGTAAATACATCGTTCTCAAAGCAGTTTTACAAGCGTCTGTTATATCTAAATATTTGGCAAGTAAAGAAGATTTTCAGCCAAAACTCGCAATTTCGTTTCACTATAACAGAGAGAGAAAAAACTCCAAGGTAGTTTATCAATGGCTTTATTGATTAAAGGTCTAGTAAGCAAGAGGTTTCGAAAGAAAATGTAGACACAATTTTCTAGTATGATATTGAAATAAGGATTAAATGCTTTTACCACATGTTTGACGTCGCGGGAGTGTAATAAAGCCATTAAATAAAAATGATAATACACTAGTGTAATAAAGCTTTGACGTTGACGTCGTTTTAAGTATAGGAGACGTTGGTGAAATTGACTTGTTTATATAGTAAAAGAATGTAGAATTTCTGATGTTTTTAAAGTAAAAAACTAACATGTGATAAAAAGAATATAACATTTGTGACTTTCCACATTGAATTTATTAAACTCGTTGAATAAATTTAATAAAATGCTCGGCAGAGCCTCGCATTTTATTATTTTATTCAACTCGTTTAATAAATTCAATATGGAAAGACACTCATGTAATATCCTCTATATCTTAGAAATTACGAAATGCTGTTATGATGAAGTTTATCCTACTGTTTAGGTATATCTAGAAACATGTCATTTAACTTCTGAAGACAGTACCGTAATGATTCGATTTAATTATAATATGTTTTTATTACAACTATTTATACTATTGGCATTATACAATGAATCACGATATCTATAATAGTACAATAACTTCACCCAATAGCTCTAAACAAGTGTACACTGTTTATTATTGTAAAAGCGGACTTAGCCTAGTGGATTGTCACAAAAGGAACATCATTTCTTTGACATTGTATTAAAACAGACCGCTATATAGATGTCGGGGAAAATGGCCAATTCAAATGGTGAATCAGTTCTTTTTATTTTGACGAATCGAAATTACTTGAATAATCATGGTAGAGAGACACTCAAGAATATTTGTGTGAAAGTATTACAAAATCAGTTTAGGAGGAGATTTCATTTGAATCCCTTCCTATTTTTGGTCATTTATTTTTCCATGTGCAACCGATCGGAACTGTTTAAACCAGTTTGGAAGAAATCAAGTTTCCACTTCAGCGGAGATGTAGTTTGAAGATATATGTGGAATACGGACATGCAGCGACGGACGATAGACAGATATTTACATAGAACCGAGCACTTTGTTGTCAGGTGAGCTTAGGAAATCAGGTATACGTAATGTATGGAAAGTGATGACCCCTCAATTTGTTGCACATTAAATATAGTTTCTTTTTTTTTATTTGAATTAATATTGCTATCTCTATATTCAGCCAATTTTTACTCGAGAGAAATAGTCAAATTGGATGCACAAAATCCTGCTGTTTGCCGAAAATAGACAGGAAATGTATTACGCTAGGCGCTGCCGTTCGAAAATTAAAAAAAAAAACAGCTTTGGCTAATTATTGTGCAAAACCGTAGTCTGATCCGTAATTTATTACTGTTGTGTCTGTGTCTTGCATGACTCAGGAGTTGTTCGTGCATGTTTTATGGCTTTTAATGATTCAAAAATACATAATTACAAGGTATATGCACGGATCATTTTTCTCAGAGGAGAAAAGAAAATAAATTGCACAACAGATTGTTTCGGTTACAACTTCAAGAACTATTGGTAAGTTGGTCATTTTCTTGCACTGACAAAACATTCTACAGGTGTCCATCTTTTGTGTATTGTTACATACAATCTTTAGAAAAGTGGTAATGTGAATAATAAAATGAGCCGTGCCATGAGAAAACCAACATAGTGGGTTTGCGACCAGCATGGATCCAGGCCAGCCTGCGCATCCGCGCAGTCTGGTCAGGATCCATGCTGTTCGCTTTTAAAGCCTACTGGAATTGGAGAAACTGTTAGCGAACAGCATGGATCCTGACCAGACTGCGCGGATGCGCAGGCTGGTCTGGATCCATGCTGGTCGCACACCCACTACTGGTTTTCTCATGGCACGGCTCAAATGATGCTTTAATGGGGAATAAAGACATCTGCTTATTATAATTACTGATATTTCGGTTGTGTAGTATGTTGCGAAAAACAGTTCCAGGAAAAAAAAATATTTACAATGCTATTTTCAATATCACTGTTTATGTTTCCAGGCCGGATAGATCAAAATGTTTTGCATAGCTCACGTAGTTCATACTATAAAAACGTTTATGATATAAAACCGCAAAAAACACTGTTGAATGGTTTATATCATACATTAAAAAATGCATAGGAAACAAAAATATCTCCTCCTAATGGTTTTTTTAAGAACTATTTTGTCATTATTATAAAAATTATCATTATTAGCATTATAATTACTAGTAGTAGTTGCGATGATGGTGTGAAACATTAAACGCTTTGAATCTAAAACCAATATCATGAATAGAATTATTCATGTTAGACCTTAATATCTATACCATATTACGTAAGTAAATTTATACATTTGTCTGCCAGAAAATGTCTTAAGAATGGCTAATAAAGATCATCTGAACTCGTAAACAGGTCTGCACATGAATTATTAAAGACAAGTGTGTATATGAACTATTAAAGACCTAAAGAAATATGTATCGTTACAATGAGTTTAATAGCAATCGCTCTTATTGTGTTGCTAAAAATAACTTAAACTGGTCTGAACTACACCGAACTACAATTTTAACTTTCTACAACGATATTCGAATTGTAAATGATGTTTGACTAAATTATTCCTTCTAATAACATTTTCAGCACAATTATAATACATTCATCATGTTGCAAATATAGATGTGATTTTATCTTTTTAATAAACTGGTGCATTTCTATCTTTGCAAGTTTGCTGAGACAAAATTTATATTTGTTTAAGTTCTTCTTTTCCTCTCTGTTATTGAATTACTAACCATCCTTCCGCTGGACAGTGCTCTTTTTAGAAATAAAAGTCAAATGCCCATTAGCAACCGCTGAATACTAAAATAATAAAATCTGCTACGAATTATTTCCATCCTAATATATCTGATACTCAACATAGTAGATGAAATATAGTAACAATTTTTATCGGGCCCTGATTTTTGTTTTTCTTTTGCCACACTCGGCTGTTCAATATCTCTCTAGGATGAAAGAGATAGCTTTACAATGTAATTTGCATTTGTTTTACCATTATCATTTTCCTCAATATTTCCTTTGCTAAGTATTCAATTGAATCGAATCTATTTTAACAGTACCGATATCCTCATCTCCACTGAATGCATTTTGACCTCCTTGAACATTATCCTTAAAATACCTACTTGGGCAAACAGAAGTTGTAAAAATAGATAAACCGCAACCCATTGACAACCTGTGGATGGATATTAAATTCAACAGCCAGAAATATGTCAATAAGATGCCACAGCATGTGTATGTTTTGTGTATTTTTAATACATTCGAGTAATACGTATGTAACAATTAAATGATTCTATAAAGTCGTCAGGTGTACGAACGCGAATAAAAGAACGTTTAAGCGTTGCATTGTAAACAAAATGTTCATATCAAAAATTACGGTCTTCTACATTTGCTCAGTATTTATGTTTTTATAAACCGCAGTAATACATATATATATATATATATGCTGATCTAGCCAAAGCCAAAATTGGTTTTGTTACCATATAAATCCGCGTAGGTCTTTATTCCTATGGGAAATGTGTCTCGTAGTGGTTTTATTTGATCTATTTAACACTTGCTCTTAAAAGTTCCTCTTTTAAATTAAGACGATGGAATAGATTTTTTTGGTCTGACAGACAAAGTCCCTCTGGAGACAAATATTGATCCCTTAGTACAAGTCGACATAACAATTTTCTCATTTTATAATCCGTGAATGGCATATTGAGATAACTGAGATTCGTATCAAAATGACGGCGCCTCCATTTTGGGGAGAACATTGTTAAATAAAATAACGACTTAGGGGTGTGAAAAAAACATGGTGAAAAATACAAAGGAAACCTAGATCATATCAAAAGATTGATTGGAGCAGAAAACTGTCGGTTCAAACTATCAACAAAACATCCTTATATTTTACTTGATATTTTCATATACTTTTCATTTTGTTAGTTAAGAGAATGTGTCAAAGTAGTTTCTTTGTTGTCATAACACTGTTTTATCTATTTGTGAGGTGCAAAATTCTCCAAAATAGTATTTTAGTGCGGATCATATGTGTTTTCATTTTACAGTGATATTCGAAAATATCTGCTAAAACAATGTGAAAAGTTTATTTCTTAATATATGTCTGGACCCGGTTGTTCGAAACTTTAACCAGCTGTTAAACTAACCGCCTGTTAAATTTTGATTCAAAATACTAGTCTTGGTGGGAAACACTAGTGCGATGTTATAGTTTTACTGTAAAGACATTTTGATTTTCATAATCATTAGCTCATACATTTGTTTTTCAAAGTTTTCTAAAATGTCGAAATATAACTCTAAAAGTTAATCGACTGTTAGCTAAATCGCCTGTTAAAGTTTTGAACAACTGGGCCCTGAATGTAATTGTGGAATTAGGCGAAACTACAGATCTGGCGCGCATGTGATATATTACAGACTCCGGTATATACCGGATTCAAGCGATTTGAATGACCAATATCTTTAATGTATATATTCTGTAACCATGGGAATCCTACCCCTAACCTTTAGTCAGTATATTACACATATTATACATGAAATGCGTGCGGACATGCAAATATTTTCGTATTTTTGCCGTGCGCTCCGATGATAATGATTTTGTGATATGCGCAGAACGACTGCACCAGATCTGTAATAAGAAACATTGTTAAACTGACATACTGACTGGTCTCAATTATCCCTAAGGATCAGAAAAAGGAATAGAAAATACAACAACAGAAATCTTATGCAAATTTGTTTCCACGACAAGTATATTATAAAGGCATTGTGCGACTTGTTTCAAGTAATTTCAAGCTGCATACTTCAGCAATACATTTTGAAATATTTGAAACAAAAATGAAAAACAAGAACGTTATAAGGTGCAAAATTGTTCAAAAGACGGATTTGAGAATCCCATTATGTCGTTATGTTGAAAATATCGTATCAAGACAAAATCTACCACTGAAACTATCTATATTCAACAGTCCTAAAGAGATCTATTCATGAAGGTTAGTATACACAAAGAAATAATGCGGACCGGAATAAATCGTTTCTTTCTCGGAAATATTTCATATCAAATTAAAGAAAACAAGTATGGCTAAGAGACTTAAAGAACATAAATGTACGGCAACTTTAGTTAAAACAGTAAGCATCTTACATATTTATGCTCCTAACAGTAGATAATAATTTGTTAATTTTGTAAGAAACGTATGTACCCCTCTTGATAAACTAATATACTAACATTCCTCCTCCAGCTTATGTGGTGTAATTGTATATTCGTTAGCATGTTTACTAGGAGGACCAAAACGAATTATTTGCAAAAACAACATGTCAGCTGACCGATTAGTATTTGTTTTAAATGTATATTGTCACTGTCCATAAATGATGTAGTAACGATCAGTCTGGACATTACAATTGATTACTGTAGTTTTTGCGACTAAAGCGATTATGGCGATCATGTAGCCGGAAAAGGGAAAGATGAGTGCACGGATTATGTTTCATACAAAGCCATATAGATGAATCACATAGCAGACATTAAGGCTTATAGCTTAATTACTGACAACCTGTTTTACGGCGATAGAGGTTTTGACTCAAACTACTTCGTGTGCATGAGTTACGTTTATTTCCGGGCATCACTTTACTTTTCTAAAACTTCAGGCATTGATGTTCCGTTTACTTGTGCCTATAAAAAAACAGAAACAGATCTTGCCGGTAAGACGTGTGTATATGAAAAGAAACTCTGTATAAAAGGAACATCGATGCTCTGTTGTTGCAAATGACTCTTTAGTCTAATCAAGATTGGCGGTAAACCATTTAGCCAGGCTATCATTTCTGATAACACAGTTTGATAACATTTTACCTGAATTAAAGCAATACTTTATTGAGGGGAACTATCCCGCTATTATTGTTTACAATGCGTTCGTCAAGGTTTCCACAATGTCACAGACGGGTGCGCTTAACCAGAGAGAAAGAAATGAGTGTTGTGATATCGTTCACTGTGTGTTACAACCCATCTTTGCCCAACATAAGCGGTATATTGCATAAGTACTGGGATTTAAAACTATCGAACACCAGAAGTGTCAAAAATTTGCATTCGTACAAACCAGTTGTTGCGTTCAAACGTCCGCAGAACATAAAAGACTAATTAGTGAAATCTAAATTGCCGGAACACAACAATATCAATTTCAGTTCTGTTAGATGTAACGGGCGTAGATGCTCCCATTGTTGTAACATTGTAGAGGATTCATTTATTACCAGTTTTGTTACCGATGAGAAATTTGACTTGCGTTGTGAAACCGACTGTACATCTTCGTCGGAGACACGTTGGCGTATTTGCTGTTATTTGCCGAATTCTGTCCGTTACATCTAAGGCAAATTGAATAATTATAAGATATTTCTCCTAACGCTATATAAATGCGCGTTCATTTGGTGTTTCGAATTGTCAGCTGTGCCTAATAGGAATTCGACGTGCTAGACCTTTTTTCAGTCTATACACTTTTTATCTCTTTCTCCACATTGATGTGGCAAATAAGGAAGTAAAGCCTTGGTGAAACTGAAATACTTTTGAAGTATACAGACAACAAGTTGTACCTTGAGAAAGGCCACGTTGGTGCGAAGCCATTATCCGTTGTGTGACTAGAAGGTGAGGAGAATTAGTGCTCTCTATATTTTTCTGTAGACTTCACTCAATTAAAAATCGAGAACACTTGATTCTAGTGAGGATTTTATTTGTAATTGCAATAAGTGAACACGTTTGTAAGAAGTGGAGACACTATTTATGTGCAAAAGTAGACGGCTAGCGATAGAGTACAGCAATACCTACCTACACAATCATATAAAAATAACACAAGACATTTGCTTATGAGAATAATAATGGATATCCCTTGTTATTTCTTAATTTTGGAGATCTTTTGGGTGATATTTTATTGTGTAATATTTGTTGAATCAAAGTCAATATCTAACAGCGAAATCAAAAGTTATGAAGATAGCACAAGGTAGTATTAGGAAATGTAGGAAATATTTATGGCAAACCCTAGCCTCTTAGCTCAACAGGAAATGTATATGACAAAACCTAGCCTCTTAGCTCATCAGGAAATGTATATGACAAATCCTAGCCTCTTAGCTCATCACGAAATGTATATGACAAATCCTAGCCTCTTAGCTCTAAAAGTTTAGTAATAAAGCAACTCTTTATTGTGAATATACCAGATTCAAGAAGATCTAAATTAGTTTTTGCTTAACCCACGTATGTCTTTTTAGTTTTTATCTTATATATACTGTATTTGATTTATTGATCTGCAGTGTATTCTATTGGAAAATCTTTTCCAACCGAAAATATAACGTGAAAGTTAAGTTTAACGTACAAGAAATTACGGATAATACTTGAGACACAGAGGCAGAGAAAAATGATTTCATGAAATTGATAGCATACAAGATAAATCAATTTTGACAAAGTGACATTCAGATAGAAAATAGGCAAATAGCAACCTCCAAGCCTATTAGCTTCAAAAGTGCCTTTGTATCCAATTCACGAAGCAACAGTACTAATATCTTCCCAGGATAGTTTATTGATAAACAGTTGTCGTTAATGTGACATACAATGTACATGATACCCTACCCTGAAAATGTTCTATCCAAAAAAAAACCAGTACATCTTTGCGCTACTTACCGCCTCATTAGCTTAGCGGTAGAGTGACCACTTTGAGTGCGAGAGGTCTGGGGTTCGATTCCTAGCCGTGTCATACCAAAGACGTAAAAATGGTACTGGTAGCTCCCTTGCTTGGCAATCAGTATCTAAAGGGTTGAAACAGGAGGTAAAATAAGCACAGGAGAGTATCTTTTACTGGATACCTATTTTGGACAAGAGCTTTGTAACTCGTGTTGGATGATGATTATATGTGATGTTGAATTAAGCTTCCCTTGACCTTTACGAAACACATGTTCAAAGTCATGAAGTACAATTACGTAGAAATGGTTGTTGCCGCAAACACAATATACAAATTCCTCCACCTTATGTAACTAATGTCTGAAATGTCACTTTTCTTACTTCTGGCTGTGGCTGTACTAGAAAAGGGCCAGATCTTGGTTTTGTTCCTTTACTTATTTACTTGTGCAGAACATGAGTTTGAAGCTTTGCCCTTTGACAAATACTTACAACTTGTCATAATAAATGAATTCATGATATCTAATACATTCACATACATTATGTAATATCATATATTAGAAAATGTTAAGTTTAATCAGAAATGAATGAAAATAGAAGCATTACTTATAACGTTTATCTCTGCTAAATTTCTATTATGGACTGGTCCATCAATTAATTCGGACAATACCATTTATTATTCGAAGGGGTATTCACTGAAAATTTACTGACTGAATAGCGATCAGTGCAGACCACGATCTGCCTGCACGGAAGAATTATTTTGCCGCCAGCAGGCTAACAGTTAAAACTATTCCATCTTGATAAAACATTTTTACCTTAAACACTTTATCTTGAAACATTCGATTTTATTCAAGGACACTAAGACGACAGTGCTAACTTGAACAAATGATACAAGTCATATTGAGATTTGTCAAGGATTCCAGAAAAAAATAAAGATTAACTTAGATACCGATAGCATAGGGTCTTACAGACAATTTCATTTGAGTAGTAATGTAATTATTATACATAGTGTAGGGAGGGAGACGTATGTGGAGTTGTAAAGAGAGCCTGGATGCGCACGTCAGAAAGGATTGATATATATCATTAACAAAATTCATGAAATTTTGAATCTTTTCGTTTCCTTACAATATAAAACGATTCAATTGTCTGTAAATATTCTTATGCCAAACTGTTACACACTTTTGACCTACTATTTATAAAGCTAGTTTTTAAAAGTCTATGCAGCGAACGCGGAACTATCTGATGCTTAGTTTATAATTTCATATGTACTGACTGTTGATATCTAACCTCAGTATTGATATATTTTGTAGAATATATGTTACTCAAATGTGGAAATATAATATGACAAAAAGACAATTTATCACTTTTGAACAGAAAACAGACCCTTAACGTATTAGAGTGTTCACGGCAATCGTTCTCATGTTGACGTGTAGGAATACATTTTGTCGGTAAATATTACTGTAACAACAATTTGAGTAATTCAAAATAGCATCCCACACATATTCATGTCATTTTACAATGTTATTACAGGAAGGAAACTTTAAGGTTACATAACGTTCATACTCGTACTTATGAAGATATATTTTATCTAAATTTCTATGCTGTTTTCTGAGTCAGGAGGTCTACTGTTACCTTCCATTTTTTTGTAACAACGGACAATTTGATACATGTCCAGAAATGAGACCGTGTTTTGAAGAGTATTGTCCCTTGATTATTAAGCCAGATCGGTTAAATTTGGTTGTTTCCCTTTATACCATCTTAAGGCGAGTATCGACTTTTGTTAATCTCTCTTATCTTGATAATCTTGACCTTACACTGGTTTTGTTAATTAGGGGTATTGCGACAACATTGTGAAACTTTTTACACAAGCGGAGTTTATACCTTGCCCGAGGCAATTTGCAGTGTATTTCTCAAATTGGTGATTTTGAATGATAATCGGGTTTTTGTTTCAAAATTGAGAGCCGGGAAGGATATTCCCATTTTAGATATATATTTAAACTTTTGATTATATCTTTTAAGGGCAAAATATATGTGAATCATAAATTAAAAGTTAATTAATTAAAAAATATTTTTTGAAATTTAAATATTTTTATTCAAACATATAATTTAAATTTTAAAAATTGTCAGGAAGCATATAATTCCCATTACTCAACGTATTTTTAAAATATGTATTTAATGACCTCCAGATTTGGCTAAAAATAATCTTTCTCTCAAATTGAAGTTTGTTAATACTAGAAGATGTGTTTTTGTGTCTAAAATATTTCGTCGAAACCAATAGCGCTATAGCGGAATAAGTGAGTTATGACTTCAAAATATAGATTTTTTTTTATAATCGAGACAGTTTACCTTGAGTAAAGCGTTACAATCTCTTTTCGATTTTCATCATATAGAAAAACAGCAAATTCTCAAGTATGTCCGTAATATATAGTTAAACTTTGTCAGTAATTAAGTTTTAAAGCCTGTTTAAGAAATATAGCATTTATTTCCAGATATCTATAAAAGTATTTTTTCTTGTTGTCGAACGATCTGGAGGATAGTCCCTTTAATTTTTAAAATATTTTTATGAGGGCGAAATATATTATGTATTTCGGGTCTCCTTGAAAATGTGTCTTTTCAATTTAAAAAAGTTTTTAAATATTATGGATCCGTGGCCTATAAATGCACTTTACTTTACAATAATGTGAATTTGGATTTTGAACGGTAAGATAAATTATCAAAATTTGTAACTCCATATCCATAATTTAGATTTTAACTTTAAAGTGTTTATCCAAGAGGCGTAATAATTGTCCCTTTAGGCCGCGGGGCATGTCAGACAAACAGATACTAATCCAATTAGTAACGGTAATAAACAGAAATATGTCAACATTCGGTTAACTTATTGTCAAACACGTTATTTGACTTTATCATACATATATAATCATTACAAAAAGATAAAATAAGAAATTTTTAACAACAATATTATAATACTTATAAAAAAGAAACATGAAATTTACACCCGACCCAATGGACTTGTTATATTTACATGTACAGTATTCAAGTTTAAATATGAACATGTAGTTCTATATGTTAATCAACTTTATGTTATGTTCCGTTTTAATGCAATAAATAATTCTAGTAGTGAAAATGGTATTAAATGAATTAAAAAATGGAATATTTTTATTTAAACATGTAATTTAAAATAACTTTATTTTTATTTAATCTGACAAAGTAATGACATTAAACACGGAATTAGATTGACACACATGTCTATCCAATTCAGTTTATCCGGTGTCATCAGTACACGTGTACTGTGATGGGCAAAATTTTCCAAATTAGTAAAAAAATCAGTGATATTCAAACGTTTAAGGAAGCAAGAAGACATAAAAATAATTTAAAAATAAACTCATTGAAAGAAAGATTAACTTTTCTAGTTTACTTCAATAACTTAATAAATGTTGTGAGATGATTATAAATATAAGAATAAATCATTCTAAAAGACCATGTAAAGCTTAAAATCTGTCATTTCCTACAGAAATCAATGGGACTCGGAATCAAAATTAGTTACTTATTTCAAACGCTTAGGGAAGCAAGAAGATCATATTTTATTTTATTAAAATTATATTGAAAGAAAGTGCAAATATTGCAGATTACTTCAATAACTTAATAAATATTGTCAGATGATGCTTTTGATGTCATTTGATGTGTTAAAGATTTTCTCCTTCTATATTTCAATAGGCGTAAATTGACCGATAATGACTAATCGATACACCCGATAACCTGTTTTCAAGGGAGACAATTTCGCCAATAAGCCAGCAAATTGGCTTAGATTTCTGGGTATGGCAACGCAAACTTATATAGTTAACGATGACATCGGACTATATTGTTACTTGTAGCCCGTATGTATCATGGTACACTACCAAGCTAATAACGACTTTTTGAATAGTGAATACAGCATTAAGGTTTCTTTTCTGATGAGATTGAATTCCCATAACCGTGTATTTGGTCGATAAGATAAATTGTGTAGATGATTAATGGGTAAAATATCAGATTTAATCTGTATCACTAAATATAAAGCTCTCCGTCTCTATGAGTTGTTAGATGAATGCAAATATCTTGATAATGTGTGTGCATAAAGTAGCAATCGTCAATATGAGCCGCGCCATGAGAAAACCGCGCAGTCTGGTCCGGATCCATGCTGTTCGCTAACGGTTTCTCTAATTGCAGTAGGCTTTAAAAGCGAACAGCATGGATCCTGACCAGACTGCGCGGATGCGCAGGCTGGTCTGGATCCATGCTGGTCACAAACCCACTATGTTGGTTTTCTCATGGCACGGCTCATATAATATGACGCTTTCGCATAAAGTGTGGTATGTTTCTCGAGGTATGATTTTTGAACTAAGCAGTGCATACATCACGAGGTAGGACTGGTCCGTCCAGCAGGGCATCTAGCTAAATATTTACGTTTTATATGATAAATGAGTGTCTATATAAAACTCGAAATTCTCTCGAGCAGGCATGATTAAGATAAAGGATGGACATACTACAGATACTGTCAAAATAGTAGCTATTGCTGAAATAATGTTTTCGATTATACAACAGTTGCAGAACTTTACATAAGCATATACGCTAAGACATGAAAGGCAAGTCGAACGCACACGGTAACTAAAGATAATTTGAAATTGGTTCTCATCTCTTATTCAAAATTCACAGAGATTTTTTTTAAGGTACAGGTCCATGTTTCAGAGAAAAAAAGATCGAACGTCATCAAAACATAGAAAGAAAGCATTGTTTTACTTGAAATTTTAACAGCGTATAAAACATTTATATTATTCTACCAAACCATTGTCAATTTACTGATATATGTATTGAATTCCGGAAAGGGACTGCATGAAGGGGCCACACTTCTGGACAGTTCAGCGCCTTTAAAAACTCACCATTTTTTAAAAGCTGTTTCACGTCTTCTTTTTGATGCATTTGCAACATCGTACGAGTGTTTAAAATTTACATAACTAGGTAAAACATCGTTTTTGACAATTGTTTACATTTTTTCTTTACAAATGGCATTCTTATTTAAAGGGGGACAACTCATTAAGAATATTTTATAAGTATCCAATTCTGTGGGACAGAACAGTAAAACATGTATTGGACAGATAAGTTGTGTGTCAAGATGCTGTTCATTTGTTAAAAAAATCTGTTGTTTTGTGATATACTGCTAAACCTTAATTAGACAAAAAAAAACTTCCACAAAATGTAGCTCTCTGTTCGTGAGAGCAGAGTAAAGCTACCGACCAGTTAAACTTCATCTTTTACTTTTTTGATAATCATTTGAAAGATTTAGATTTTAATTCTTTGTTCGAACTTACAAACTTTATAAGGGACATAATATCTTTATAAGGATAAAAAACTCTTGAGTACTTCAAACGTTATTTCCATCTCCTAAACATAGGGTCTGAACACAAACTAATAACACCGGTATAGTCGAAGAGCACAAACTGCAGAATATCGAAACGTCTGTCTGCTATACTGGTGCTTATATCTCTTTAGTTCGTACCATAATTACCGTCCTTTTCTGTATTTGATTTGTTGAACTTTTCTTATTGGCAAATCTTTTACAACAGAAAATCTAACGTGGAACCAAAATCTGGCATAAAGCTTTCAGAGATAATAACAGAACCAGAAAAAAAGATTGATTTTGCGTCATTGATGGCATGGGAAGACATACCGAATCATTCAAAAAGCCTGTTTGTTAGTATTGAATATAAAACAGACTCATGACAACCTCCTGACCTATTAGGATTTAAATGGTCTTGGTAACAATCTACGAGGCAATTTAATGATACCTTGTATTTTGTCGTTTACGAAGACATATGACATAATGATATCCCAAGCTGGAAAATATGAAAAATACTGTCACTAATTATCAAATCACTTGCTCACAATATGGATTATGGAGAAACCTTATTAGAAATATGTCTATTACAATGTATACAGCCAGGAAGTAAAATGTTGACATAACATAAGCGTGTTAATTATTGAAATGATTGTACCCTAATTATTACTTAGACCTGCTTTATTTTTAGACATTTTGAGACTTGATCCCGTATGACTGTTAGTTTGTCTGGCTGCTTTTTGACTGACATCCGTAAGTTCCTAATTTGTTTCATCTAAGTTGTAAATGTATAATACACTCAAAGTTCAAATGAGCCGTGCCATGAGAAAATCAACATAGTGGGTTTGCGACCAGCATGGATCCAGACCAGCCTGCGCATCCGCGCAGTCTGGTCAGGCTCCATGCTGTTCGCTTTTAAAGCCTATTGGAATCGAAGAAACTGTTATCGAACAGCATGGATCCTGACCAGACTGCGCGGATGCGCAGGCTGGTCTGGATCCATGCTGGTCGCACACCCACTATGTTGGTTTTCTCATGGCACGGCTCATATTTGAAAACATGTACAATTGCTATAATGTTTATATGTGTTATTAGGTTTAAATAGTATACACTTAATATAATATAGCTAAACACGGTATAACGCGTACCGTACTTTCACCTAAAACTGGAAGCATTTTTAATAGATCACTGTTACTGCATGAATATGGCTATAAATACACGTTTTTATATATTTAATACATTTAGATACGTTTCGTGGGGATTATCTACATTGAAAAGATATCTGAAAGTAAAATATTTCAGCGAAAGATAGACACTGCCAACTTTAATTTCTAAGAAAGTACATACTAGATCTACGAATACATTAAGGACTAATTTATTAATGCATGAATAGTCTTTCGTGCGTTAACAATTTCGGGATGGAGTTTTAACAAGCGCTTTAGGCTATTGCAGATAGTGCTGCACAAAAAGATGTATTAGACCTTTTTAAAAACATTGTTTCCTATTATCCTATTCTTTCAATATCGTGTAACAAGCAAAGAATATCAGCAAGTTGGTTCAGCTTTATCTGGGCCGTAGCATCAGATTTATTACGCTTTATTGTATAATCAAATAAGATCTGCAGACCGTGTTCAGGTGTCAAGAGATTTACTTGACATTAAGTATTTTGTTTGGAGACACGTTTGTATAGTCACTGTTACTTTTCTGTAAAAGTTATGGAAAATTATATTAGAGTTTTCTCGTAATGTGTTTAACATTGCAATAATAACCGTTCAATTTGTGTTTCGAAATGTCAACGATATTCAGTAAGATTTCGATTGGTCAGACATTCCTTCAATTGGTACTGTTGTTGTTCTGTCGCTCTCTAAGATAAAGAATTGATTTTGTGAAATAATAACCATATTACATCTAAGTTAAATATGTTAAGTCGCTTCTGGGTCCAGACTAAATGGTTTTGCTTTTCTTCTAAAGGTATAGCCCATAAGCATCCTTTATAAAGCAATTATAGAAATACTTTACGTTCTTTTTACACTGTAAAACACATACATACATACATACATACTTACACTTAACTCATACCTGAGAATGTGATTAAATGAAATACAAGAAAAAGCCATGCATATTCTAAATAACTTGACATGTATTTCTATCGTCACTAAAACACTCATTTTCTAAATTGCTCTTTGAAGCCTTAAAAATATATATTTTATTTTTATGTTCACAATGTGCATTTTCGAATAGACTATAGACTAACAGAATACCATATAAATCTGCAAGACAAAAGAAGCAGGAGGGGAAAAGTTACATTGCATGTATGTTGAAATATTTACTAGCGTTTCATACACCTATGCAGACGGTAGAAATGCACTTGATTTTGAAAATATCTTCTAAATTAAGTGAAGATCCTGAGCCGATATCCGAAATTGGGTTTCTAAATAGTTGAGGGAAAATTCTCCCATGACGTTCTCTCAATGACGATATTGATTTGTTTGTGAAAATAAATAGAACGACTGACTAGTAGTCAAATAGTTAAAATTTCAGATTTTTCAAGATTCGCTATTGTGAGAATACTAATACAAGTTCAATAAGCCAGCTGTTTTAAAAAATTATTTCCGATTTCAAATTAAGTTGCAGCACCTGTGAGCAGAGCGTTGTATCCACAAGTCGAGTAGTGTTTTATGGATAAATTTAATGTCATTGACAACCCAGGATATTGTATACACAGCACATCTTCACCTGTCATACAATAAATATATAATGCAAGAAAAATGAACTGATACATTTTACATCGGCATATGGTTTGATTTCAAATTACGTGTGACTCTATTTTGATACGAAGTTAAGTTTCTTCTCCTGATATAAGCCAACCAGACATAACGTCTTCATAGCATTTGTACTTTTAAAAAGCGTACATAAGTTTAGCGACAGATATCTTATTCTATCGTCTCATCTGAGAACAGATCTCGGAAAAAAAGACATTTGCTTCAGAGATTAAGAAAAGTGTGTTTCTTGTAACAGAATTAGTAAAAGACAAAACACCAGACCACAATACATGCGTTTACTCTACTAGTGTATACAACATACATGTGTTAGTGGTCCTAATTATTTCTAAATTTAACTTCAGACACAGTCCAACGTGAAATGGCAAGCAGGCTGGCATAACAGTTTAAAATGCAAAGATAATAAAAGAGAACGAAGAGAAGAATTAATTCGTCCATTTGTGTTTTTATTTGCCTATTAGTTTTATATAAAACAACTTAAACCTATTAGTTTTTGGTTGTACTAACATATTACACATATTACCACTTACCACTTAATGGTTATGTTAAAGACACTAACGGTAACATCTGTTTGTTGTAACATGAAATGCATGTTGTATTACAGACGTTGATGGTCCATTGGTAAGGTGTGTTACATATATTATCGGGTAGAAATGAATAGGTGTTGTTGATGGTAATTTTCTGCTTTCTGTAAATATCTAGCTATATATTTGTGGGGGAGGTGATTGCACAGTCATCATTTATAACTGTATGTTTCATAGAGGACTTTTAACCACAATTGTGTGCATTACATTACAACTCCAGTCATTCATTCCTACGGTGATGATTTTTCCTTGTTAAGTTCTAGACAATGAAATAAATTTTGCAATTGTGCAAAGTGATGCAAAACCACAGTCTGGTAATCACAATTAACTGCTATAGCGTTTGTCACTAAGGTAGTAGAAGAACTGTATTGTAGAACAAAACCAGGACTATGATTCTTTTAAGAATTAATGGCAACCGGTGAGTAAATTTGTTTAAACGACAACGTTACTTTATTTTTTATAAGATAACGTACGATATTTGAATATTTTGTAATGTGTGGATCTCCTTTATCATGGGCAAATATCTCACAAATATCTCAAAGACAAGCACACGGGCCTAAATAGTTTTTGTTTCACCATATTATAGTCCATATGTTTATTTATAACTGTGAGAAGTTTCATTAAATCTTTATTATACAAAAAAAAATCGCTAAAACGTTATCAAAACTGTTATTTTCTCGTAGACGCCCACTATGAAGAAAGGTCCCAATTTTCAAGTCAATCTAGCAAAAAATCAAGCATACGACCCTATCTTTCATATTGGTAGATCTTTCAAGTACATTCTGAATTGTTGAAAAATCAGGGTTCAAACAAATTCTACATAGTAGGAAATGTTTTACTTCAATGTGACTTTCGTTAACTACCAGATTATGTCCGTTACTTCCACTGAAAACTGAATAATAATGAGTTCTCTTTACGCTATATAAATGCAATTTCGTTTTTTTTTTTGTGTTCGAAATGCCAGGTAGGCTCAATGGGAATTCGATATGCTGGACATTTTTTTTATACGTACTTTATTTTGCTTTACTATTCACTATACATTATCTGCATACTGATGTTGCAAATAAGGAACTGTCTTCTTGTGCCAGTGATAAAATGCTTTTGAAAGTATAAAGAAAGCATGACAAAAATATAAACAAAAGGATAAACAGATTCTAATTAAATAACGTTCAAATAGAACAGAGAAATAAAAGCCTCTTCATCTATTATCTGTTCGTTTCGGTCTTTGCAATATAAAAACCAGGATCAGAGTCTGTAAATATTCAAACAACAAATGATCCGCGCCATAAGAAAACCAACATAGTGGCTTTGCGACCAGCATGAATCCAGACCAGCCTGCGCATCCGCGCAGTCTGGTCAGGATCCATGCTGTTCGCTTTCAAAGCCTATTGCAATTAGAGAAACTGTTAGCGAACAGTATGGATCCTGACCAGACTGCGCGGATGCGCAGGTTGGTCTGGATCCATGCTGGTCGTAAACGCTCTATGATGGTTTTCTCATGGCGCTGCTCAAATTGTGTCACACAGTTTGGGTATGTAATAAAGTTTTTACCGGAATATATTTTACCAAAGCACAATTAACGTGGAAATACAGAGTCCGTGTATCACTTTTGGACGAAATAGATTCATATCCTTTTCGAGGTTATATGAAAATTGACCCCATTTTGACGTGTCGAAACACATTTGTCGGAAAAATTGGCTTATTATTGTAATGCAAATTACACCCCACAAATAATTATACCATTTTACAATGTCATTACAAGTAGCAAATATTAGTGGTAGGTTAAAGGTTATATTCGTTTAATAACTGAAGTCCATATTAGTTTACTGTGTTTTGTACCAAAGGTCTATCTGATAACAACAGAAACGTGGTTAACATCAACTCTAGGTTTGATTTTTGTGGCAAGTCTGCACTAGAAGCTTTAAAAAAAACACTACCAAATTTACCCACAATGACATCAAATTAATGACGACTTTTCGAAAAAAATATTCCGTTTTCTTTTCTAAAGCGTTTGAATTCCCATAACCATGTATTTGATCGATGAGATAAATTGTATAGAAGATTAATGGATAACATATCACATTTAATCTGTATCTCTAGATACACTGCTGGATGCACATACCGTTAAACGTGGTTTAAAACCCTGTAAAATATCCATTAAAATAGGAAAAACCGTTAATTAACCCCATTAATTCTTGCATCACTTTATTTAACAGGTTTTACAATATTAATGAGTAACATGTTAAAATACCATTAAAAACCCATGTTTGACCACGAATCATGCCATTAAAAATTTAGTTTGGTAGCTAAAAAGTTAATGGCTTTGAAAAAATAGTGAAATTCTGTATATTTTGAATTTAACAGGATTATTCATGGCCCTTAAATTTGATTTAATGCCCAATAAATGTTCAGGTTCTGTACGATTTCATTTAAGAGTAAACTTAATGGCCCTTAACAGCAATATGATGCCCATTAAATCCTACATTCTATAAAATGTGATTCGTATATTTTCAGAAGCACAAAAAAAATATTTTTTTGTTTTTGGCTTGCACTCGTCCCATTGAATGCTTATAATTCCAGTCCCATATTGTTCTAAAATGGACTTTAATCACAATAAATACATACTAGGCACACATCGTCTGTAACACATCATATCATATTGTTATATTTAGTTGCATTAAAGTTATTTCCCCTTAATGCAGTTACGCCATTTTTTTCAAATGTTTGCCAAATTGTGTTCCTACAAATCGGATTTATTTCAATTAAAGTCGGATGAAAACATATTAATTTATTTGATAACATCAATCTACATTATTTTGGTAAGGGTAAATACGTATTGATGCATGCCACTTTTTCTGTTTTTTGTTTTTCCTGTCCAAATAATCAGCATTTGTATAAGAAAGTGGGTGGGGTAAGGAATTTACATTATAAAATGTGTTCAGACCAGTTTAGATTTTCAAATTTTCCAATCCTTGAGTAGAAACTAAGGTTTATAGAGAAGTGAACAGTACACATGATTGTGAAGATTTACAGTCTGATTTAAATGCATTTGGGGCATGGGCAGATCAATGGCTTCTTCGTTTCAATGAATCAAAGAGTGTGGTACGCTTGATTGGGGGAGCTACTTGTGATGCAATCCCTCAAACATTTGCTCTTAGCTGTTTAAGTGCATGCACCTGAGCACAAAGTGCTGAAGGAGAGCTAAATTGTGATCGCCCAATGTGCGCTGACATTGTCATCAACAGTGTTGCTTTTTGAATACACCAGACGCCTAATGTTTGTACCAAAAAAACATGGTCAGAATGTTTGTCAATATAAAAATGTTGAATAGTTAAAACTACCCACATGGTCACTTGATCTATTAAACCGGTACATGTAAACCCTTCTCAGTACAACACAATACAATACAATATCCATTTATTTTCTCATTTCATATGAACATACGACAGAATGAGGATACAATATGACAAATGTTTGTACGAGGCTGTTACATGTGTTTACATTGCAAAATAATGAGAGAGAAAAGAAGAATCAAATATTCTTCTCGCGTTTTACAAAACAGTACATATGTATAGATACTATTACCTGTGTGGTAATACCTAGTTTAAATCAATACGGCAAATATCAATATGAAGTTGAGTATCTTAAGATGTCTAATTCTGATGGCAAATTTTCATGGCCCTTAATTTGATATACCATTAAAATATAACGAACTCATTAAAATTGAATCTGACATACGAGGGGCGTTCAATATGTAATGTTACTCCGTATGTAGTTCCGTAACCGCTGGTTATTTTTAGATGCGATTTTTGGCACATTGTAGAGCAATTTATTGGGAACACAATGATATATAAATTATAAAAATCGGCAGGTTCAAAGTAAAAATATAATCATTTTAGTGAGGTGTACTCAGGTATACTAGACCATTATTATAATTTAGGTTTGTCCTGGGCATCCAGAGTCTCAGAAAAATAGAATAACTTGTAAAATCACAAAATTATATCATTTTTCAACGAGGTACAGCAATTGTGATGCGTTTGCGTTTGTTTTAAACTATTTATTGCATTTTTAATTTTAAAACACAACTAAAAAATCTAAACTCGAGGTTGATTCCGTCTGGAATGGGTGTTGAGAGCGATTAATCAAAGTTGTAAGAACTAGTTTCGCAATCGAGAATTAAGATACTAGTATCAACTTAAAATACAAGAATTTTCTAAACGATGATTATCGCGCCTGACAAAATTGCAGAGGCTTATTGTACTCACCTTATCGTTTTTCGAGTAAAAATATACACACTCAATTTAAAACTGTTATAAACTTTTTTATTTTAGTTTTCATATGTTTTTGTGAAGATCATGATTTGTTTTATCTGTTTAAACTGAAAATTTAACTATAGTTCTAGTTGTTGAATAGTATAATCAAGGAATTACATATTACAATCTCAATATTTTGACATAAAATTGTCTAGTATACCCGAGTACACCTCACTCAAATGATTGTAGTTTCACTTTGAATCTACCAATTTTTATAATTTATATATCATTGTGTTGCCAATAAATTGCTTTATAATGTGCCGAAAACCGCATCTAAAAAAATGGTCACGGAACTACATACGGAGTAACATTACATATTGAACGCCCCTCGTATTTAATGAGACCATTAATCAATTTTTTATAATTAACGGCCATTAACAGAGTATTAAAAATATTAATGGCCCCATTAGTATTTACTAATTAATGCGGAATTAAGGGGTACTTTTTAACGGCACATTAATTTCATGCCAGTTAAAAATTTTCATGGAGTTTTAAGGAACCAATTAACTTATTTTAATGGTTTATTTTAAGCAGCTTTTCATGGCCATCAAAGTCATTTTAACAAGGTATATTTTACCAGGGTTTTAATATACTTATTTCATGGCTTTTTAATATATGGCATTAAAACTATGGAAAATTCCATTAAATAGTAAGAAGTAATGGGTGAATTTTAATGGTGACCAGTTAAAACTGTGTTAAAAACGTTTGAAAAAAATTAAGGCCAATTTCATGACCCTTTTAATGGCATGTGCATCCAGTAGTGATATAAAGCTCGATTTGTTAGATTGGTGCAAGTATCCTGACGATGTATCTTCATAAATTGACAATTATATATTATATATCAGTTTTGTATGTTTCGCGGTGTATGATTTTAGCATTAAGTGATGCATGCCTCGCTGTATAGTATCTTTTCCATTCAGAGGTACAACCAGCTAAGTATTCATACTGTTATTTAATGAGTAAGTGTTTGTATACAAATCGGAATTCTCTCGAACAAAGCATATTCAACAAGAAATACTTGACAAGTTACTAGTACAATGAAAATATGGGCTATTTCTGAAATGATATTTTCAACGACTTTTACAGAAAGTTCTTGTTATGGTACATGTGGAGGACTCCGTGAAAGCAGTCCTTACAGCCCACCGGGACTTAGCTTCCCTGTTATCTGTCATCAGAACGTTTATGGTGTTTCTCGTGATCCGCTATATTCTTCACAGGTATTGAGTAAATGCGTTGCACACGTATTGAGTAAATGCGTGTACGATCTTTAAATACAGAGCATATTTGTGCTATTCACCATCCCTTCTGTCTTTACAGCAATAAAAGGATTCGTCGATCATATCAAGTCAATCATTTCTCACGCAATTCAATAATAGATCATTCCTTTTCTGCACAATCATATATACTCTATGGGTTCAAATTTGAGTAGGCTACGTTTAAAAAACGCGAATTGTTACTTTCCTTGTAATATTGATATTTTAGACGAGTCTTCTCGAATTTTGCCCAATGTCGTCCATTGACTGGAGAGAAAAAGAAAGCACACTGTGCCGAAAGTTAATTTGAAATTTGTCTTTTACTGGACAAATATTGTTCAGACTGACAGCTGATCATGATAGCATAATATAGCATAGTATGCTTACCAACTAGATATTCTTTTCTATATTTTTGTCTGCTATACTGGTGCTTATGTTTCTTTAGTTCTTACCGTTTTTATTATCCTTTTCTGTATTTGATTTATTGATTTTTTTCTTACTGGCAAATCTTTTACCACAGAAAACCTAACGTGGAACTAAAACCTGGCAAAAAGCTTTCATGGATTAGAAAACAGACAGTATAAAGATTAATTTTGCTCCATTGACGACATGGAAAAGTAAAACGAATCTTCAGAAAAGCCTGTTAATTAGTTTTGAATACAAAAAACAACCGTCTAATCTATCTAAAGTTTCTTGAAATCTATCTAGGTATATTCAATGATGCACTTATAGAATAAGTATTTTGTCGTTTACGAAGACGTCTGATGAATTATATATCGTTATCCCAAATTAGAAAATGTGAAAAACGCTTATCACGTGTAAAAATATGAATTACGGAAAGACAGTTATGAGAAAAGGTCTGCCATGATAATGCTTTCATGAGAGAAGTATTGATAACCCAATGTAAGCATGTTATTACGGGACAACATTTTCTCACCAAGTATAATGATAATAGTCTTAAAAAGAAATTCATATCATTACCTGACCTTGTTTTATTTTCACACTGGAGCCAGTGCGATTGTCTGTTTGTTTGGCTATTGTTTGCCTAACTTCCTTGAAGATCCAAAACTATTACATTTTCATTTTAATATTCGAAGAAGAAATCATGAGAATGTAATACAAAATTAATCAGCAAAGTATACACATAATATAGGGCGTGTAATGCAAGCACTTAAAAATATTTATTTTCATTTAGATCCAGTACCTGTGGAATTTCCCCGAATTATATTTTGTAGAAGTAAAGAAAACCGTGATTCTTTTGTTGTTATTGTTGTTGTTGGATTTAACGTCACTCCGTCATAAATGTAGGTCATATGGCAACTTTTCAGTTTGTCAAGGTGAAGGAAGACCCAGGTGCCCTTCTGAGCATTATTTCAGGACCTGGTGGGCACTTGTATAGAACTGCCGACCGTCCCCAAGTCAGGCAGATGTCTTCCTCATATGAAATAATTCTACATTCACAGCGAAGTTTCCAGCCAACATCGCTGAGGGAAAGTGATTCTAGGTCAACCGCCTAAACCATAGCATTCGTCCACGGAGGCCCCAAAGAAAATGGTGAAATAATAAGTATTTATTTAAACGTAAAAAAAGCTCTATCAGACATAATTTAGCAACATCGTGGTCTTAAAATGAAAAGGTTTTTGCCTACAATTGCACAAAGAGGTTATTAACCAGTTATAGTACTGTTCAACTTTATCTTAGAACATTACCCATATGAAATGCTCTTATAATTTCTCTTATGATTTGCCCCGGCTTATGATTTGCCCCCGCTTAGCCGTAATATGAGAGTCATTAGGTTTTACTGTATAATTAAATAAGATCTGTAGATCGTGTTCAGGTGTCAAGAGATTTACTTGACATTAAATTCCATAGTCGCACATACTCTTGCACTATTACTGTTATCTGCCTGTAAAAGCTATGGGTGATTATAATCAGAGTTCTCATAATGTGTTGAAGATTGCAATGATAAACATACGACTGGTGTTTTGAAATGTCAACAATGTCTAGTGGGATTTCTTTTTGCCACATTTATTCCACCAGTTTTTGCTATTCTGTCACAATGCCGGCAACGCACTGATTCTGGTTATATCAGGCATTAAGCTCCCGAAGCTATAAAAAAAAACAGACGACAAAAAGGAGGGAAACATATCAGATGAATAGCATGTATGCTGAAAAGTTTAATCCTAGGCAGAAATAAGCTGCTTGTCTACATATTGCATTATGTCATATCGATGGCTGTACATGTTATTCTAAAGAGGCAAATTAGCGGAGGAAAGGTCTCATTTTTGCTCATTTTCAAACTTCATCGGGTGATACACGTAAAGTGTTTACAAGGCGTTTCGCTTCGCATATTTAACCATTTTTTTCATACGAACTTTATCATTCTGAGTTCGCAAACTATGAATGATTTTGCAGTAAAAAGAACATAATAGCAAGTGATAGCGAGTGTGGCATGTGGTTTGGTGGTTCTACAATAAAAAGTACACGATTTGCGAGTGTACCAAGTTGTTTTGCAATAAAACGTACCCGATTTTCGAGTGTACCAAGTGGTTTTGAATGAAAAAAGTACCCGATTTGCGAATGTACCAAGTGGTTTTGCAATAAAAAGTACCTGATTTATGAGTGTACCAAGTGGTTTTGCAATGAAATATGATCTGTCTGTTCTAAGTGTACCCTTCTTTCATGAATCTTATAAAGTTGGACAACACTAAAGACCCTTTGACCTGATATCCTTAAATGTGTTTCTTACTTTTTCAATGTCTCGATATTGATTGTTTAATTGATCAACCTTGGGTTAATAGTTCATTTAAAATAGAACATTAGTAAATCTTTAATAAACGTCTTAATGCAATAGAAGGATTTCAGTCGAATTTCATATCTACGAGTTCCATTTGGGTAGTTGCTTTTCTTGAAATAATTCAGGGAAGAAAAATGCATATCTGATGTACGTCGCTCGAAAATTACACAATTTGTATTTTCTCTAAATAAACGATGAAAATCTTGATGATGTTTAAGGAATGGAATGACTTCTATCTCATAAATATACTAAGCTGTCAATTAAAACATGTCCAATCAAAAGACTGATTAATGTTGTCTCTGAATGAGAAAAAAAACATGACATCTTGTCCAAAACTGAAAAATGACTTCGACCGATGAAGTGCAAAAACAGTCTGGACAAAATAATTCAATATTACTGCACCTGCGATTTGTGCATTTTAGGCGCGAGTCGTGCATATTTTATGGATGGATGTAATACCATTAACAACAAAATATATTACATAATCAGCACATCTTTTCACATCATGGCTCGAGTAAGAAATGAGCTGATATATTATTCACCGACATCACACGATTGTGACTTTAGTGTGATTGCATTTTGTTTCATAGATATATGTTTATTCTGCATATGTAAGCCAAGCCAACGTAATTCTTTCCTATCAGGCTTATATAGGCAAAAAGAAATCCCTTGAAAATCAAACGGACAGGTCTTTGTAGTTCACTTAGTACATGTTTACCGAACTAAGAATATTCCTCAACGTCGTAACTTTTGGAACAAATTGTTTTGGAAATAAGATCATTATATTTTGCATTTATTTGCAGAATTTGAATTGATTAGAGAGGTTGGTTTCGTCCATGCAGATCTCATATTAAGAGATAACTGAGATTGCAAAAAGTCGTTACAAACTTGAATAAATTGATTTATGTAGTCAGAAATAAAAATCAGAAAACCAGAAAGCAGGTTATTGATTATATTGATTGTTGAGCCATTTTGCATAGCATTCTCAAAATTAAAATATATGAAACATAATTCATCACGAAGATTTGCCCATTTAAGATCAAATATAACGGCATTTGTAATATTCATACACAGTTTTTGTTTCTGTCCAATTCACCTAATATAGTATACAAATCTGTCTTCCTTTTAATTACAAATATTTAGAATATCTTTTACTTAAAATCAAACTTTCCTTTAATTCTTTAATTGATTTTCTTTTTCCCGAAGGAATTCATGAATGCATTCAATTATCTTAAAAGGAGTGATTAAATATTATTTTTGTATTGTAGAGAACGAATGCGGTTTATACCCGTTTAAATGCACAGAAATAACATTAAATCCATATACTCACATTTCTAGACTTGCTATCTATAAAAAGTTATATTCTTAACAACAAAACAAATACGTTTGGATCAGACTATTGATCTTTTCAACATCCAAGTAGAACTGGCAAAGAGACTTGCACATTCGCCTTCCGATAAAAATACTGGAATATTTTAAACTCAGAAATAATATCACGTAGTCGTGTACATTCAAATTTGATTTTTTCCGTCAATAAAAAAAAGTTTTAGATACATGAAAACAAGCTTTTTATGGCAACACATACCATACTGAATGTACATATTGTACCCTAAAACGTGTTAATAAGAGTACGAGTTTTACTGGAAATTATGGCAACTTTCAGGATGTGTATATTTTAAGTAAACTTTACTCAAATAAACATGCTGGTCCCAGATCATAATGCAAACCAGTTTACAAAACAATGAAAAGGAATAGGTACAATTTACAATTTTCAACTGCAATCTTTTATATTTTCCCTGAAAATCTTTGGACAACCCCAAAATTTTTGACAATAGACAATAGACATCTCATCAAATCATAATCAGTATACTCAGTTCCAAAAGAAAGTGTGCACTTTTTATGTTTAAATATTTCAAAAAATTCCACGACGTTTTTGTTTCATTTTTTCGTACACTAACTCTCAGGTATAACTCAAAATTTAAAATGCACACCAATTTGTTTACGAACTGATTTAAATTTTGGTACCAAACATTATAAGTTTTCATGAAAATAACCGAGAAAAAATAACAGAAAACTAAGTGCACACTTTCTTTTGGAACTGAGTGTACATCTTCTTGCTCCCTGAAATTGTTTTTTACATTTATCTACTGTTATTTCAATTTGAAAGAAAAATCGGTTTTTGGGGTCAAAAGTTTGGATACAAAACATACGCTGTCCCCCTCTTCCATTCCCCTCCCCCCAAGCTATTACGCCTATCTCAATATCACTATCAAAATTAGACTTACCTTATGGTTAGTTGCCGTGTTTCATGTTACACAGCATCTATTTAACAGTTTCTGAATGCTTTGCAATCAAGTTTCTGAACTTTGGTCTTCGTATTCGTATTTCAAGGCATATAATTTCAGCTTCCTGACAAAAGCGCTTTTTGCGTTTTAAACTGCAATTGTTTTGTTTAAAAGAGGTTTTCATGACCAGTAATTATTTTCATTGCCAGATTTTTCTGTTCCTTATTTGAATTATATTTTTTTCGAAAAAAACAATGAATTGGGAACCAGTTCCTTATGTCTTGTTCTGCAATGCATCTTATAATCTACATGTCCATCTTATATGGTAAAATGTACAGAACCGGAGGTAACATGACCCATATTCTCATTTTATTACATACTCGTTTCTATTCCCCGTTATGTTACACTGGTACCGGAAACGTCAATATTTTTCCATACACTGACGCCTGAATTTCATATCGGGTGCGTGACGTAATTCTGTGTGTACTGTTGCACTATTTTTACTATTTAGTTCAGTATTGTTAGTCCTATTTAGATTATTGAACAAATTCATGATATTTACATTATATTTATACGTGTAGATGCGTATGTAACAAAAAGCTTATTATCTTTGCATCGGGAAATATGCGCTCGTTCTTCCGCGGAAGAATATTGCGCTCCTAAAGTCGCGCAATATTTCCGCTGAAGAACTCGTGCATATTTCCCGATACAAAGCTAATAACCTATAAATATTTACAAAGTATTCTCTGATCAGTGATTGTGGAACTGGCTCCTTATTCCTTATTTGGAGAAAAAGATGTACATGGAAGAAAGAAGCAACATACTCGTCACTAAAATATTTTTCATTAAAAGACTATATTGCATCCGCTCTTGCCGCGCAGAAGCAGGCTGCTTGTCTACGGTAAACATACGTTCGTACTGTCTTTTCGAACATGTTTAGTTCTCGATTTAAAAATGTTTAGAGAGTGCAAGTCTGAAATGATTATGGAAGAATAAGAAAGAATACAGCGACGATTTCATCCATTTCTAGTAAAAAAAAAATCTTTCACGTGCACTAAAATCATCATTTTGGCATTAGATTTAATTTATGATAAGCTAAATCCTCTTCCTTGTTTATCAATAAGAAGACATTGATTTGCGAGTTAGCTCCAAACACAGAAAAAATAACATGTAAAGAGTTAGGCCAATATCCGAAAGTGTGTCAAACTATCAACAGAGAATATCAATAAAGATTGGCCGTTTGTTCAAGAAAAAAGAGCGTTACCTTATAGTTCAATAAGTTATTTGTTCGGAAATTTGGTTTTCTTTCTTCTGAGAAAAAGCAATTTTACGCAATGACAATTGAATTCGTATCAAACATTTTGACATTAACATAATTATTGGGGAAAAAATTCGTAATTTTAACACTAATTTGTATATATTACTAAATTCAGATAATAGTTTTTTACTTTCAAATGGTAATCATGCGTAGTGGTATAAAAACTTTAACAAATTCATTATTAGTAAGATGGCATTTATTCTAATAATCCTGGTTACTGTTTAACCTTTACCCTGCTAAATTTTTAAAATGGACTGGTCTATCATTCCATTTGGGCAGTACCATTTATTATTTAAGGGGGTGTTCACTGAAAATTTACTGACTGAATAGCTAGCAAACAGTGCAGACCATGATCAGCCTGCACGGACGTGCAGGTTGATTATGGTCTACACTGGTCGCAAAGGCAGAATCACTTGCCGCCCGCAGGAAGTGATTCAATATTACCGGGAGCTTAGAGTATTGTGTAAGTTTTTCCAGAGTAAGGATTATTAAACAGCGCTGCAAGAAACAACGCAATAGCTAACAAGGATTCATGGATTTGCCGATCCTATTCTGTCGTTCATTTCGCATGAACTCCGAAAAAAACAGTTCTTAAAAGAAGGATATACGAAATTGGATACTAGTTTTCTTAAGAAAAACATTTATATATATCAAAACATACATCTAAAATAGAGATAATCAGCCACTGAATATGTCCTCAAAGAACTTATACTCAGGTACAGTTCAGCTTCTTCGTGTCTGAATCATAGAAATCACTAAATAAATGAAGGTACCTAACTATTCATACTGGCTGAGGTTGTACTCCAGCCTGTACTGTACTCCGGCCTGTATGATTTGATTAAATACTCAATAGCATTTTTACTGGAAAGACCAAAAGCAAATTAAATGCACAGAGGCCCACTGACCGATAAAAATTGGCGCTGAATGCATAATGAGAGCCAACGCTGTCTGTAAATGAAAAACGACTTTGGCTAGAACTAGCGCTAAATAGCAGTCTGGACTTCGTAATTTATTACTGCAACATATGTGACCGGTACAGCTTAGGCGTAATGTGTACAGGCTATATGGATGTATTTATTACTATATCAAGGAATTATGTATGCACGAAATATTTTCAATTATTTGACCGCACACGGAAAGGTTTCCTCAGGCCACAGCCTAAATAGATGCGATATACTAGTAGGACAACAATGTTTTATAGGAGCCGACTCAGTTTCGGATATACTGTTCCAATCTCATCTGAATAAGTATATAACTGAATTAATGATATATCTGATGTCTTCATGTTGCTGATGGGATAGCCATGCACTGATTTCTTTCCGTAGTTAGGCGAGCCATTGCTTCCGATCATATCAATTAGCGCCTTATCTGAATAAAAAGCTTTTGATTGACTAATGTCCATTTAATGGTCATAAAGGTGTATTCATGCATTAAGGGAGATCAGAGAAATTCCTTGAACTCTTTTTTCATTTAATTGGATGGACTTCTAAAGGACACTTTTAACAAAATGAAACAAGTGTGAACCTGCAGTTTGAAATAAATATTCAGTAACATTAAATGAGCAAGAATAGATATTGATACATTATTAATTGCATCAAGGTCAAAGTAGCCTGCTAACAGTTTGTTTCTTCAAGATATTTCTACATTCATCTTTCTTGGATAAAACTCTCTGTATTTCAGATATGAATATCTCTGAAATTGTTTTGTAAAGCACTGGTGCTTGTAATGACTCAAAATTTCGTTGAACAGTCAATGATACATAAATAGCTTGTGTCTAACCATTGCACTTTCCAAATATATCTAAGTAAATTGCCGCATGACTGGCTTGACTCTAAAGTGGCCCAACATTTGAATCACCATGCAATGCTACACGAGAACTATCTTTGGTCTGAGCATTGAACATTGATAATGTAAATTTGTCCTCGGAAGACGACTTGAACGAAATTTGTAACATCAAAACACTCTCTGTAGCCTCAAAACTCATTCCGGTTTAAATGACCAGTGTCGCGGAGCATTGCATTATACACCTATGTCGTACGAAAGAAGAAATGACGTCTATGTAGATATTTTGGAGGTAGTATTGCATGTGAAATACAATCCAACAAGTGATCGTATCAGGTTTTCATAATAAGAACGTCAAGAGTTTATGGTACATGAAACTATTAAGGTCTCATGTGAGACAAAAGGACGACCTATATCGTGTGTGTTGCCACTAGACAATATATTAGCCACCCACTCATACCGTTAAGGTTGTTAGTATCAAATGCATCATTGCACAAGTACTTTATTAGTGGCCGAAACTGGCGGCTATATTTGATAACCTCTAGGATGTTGCTAATGGTAGAATATCCCATAACAAGGAAGAGATAAAAATTTACAGGCAATCACTTAAGACGATAGCATCGCAAACAATATGAGCCAATGATATAAAACTTATTTATGAATAAAGACAATAAAGTAGTTTGGTTTCGAGGCTTGAACTACTGTTTCATCCATCTTTTCCATATAAAGATTTTCTTTGATTTGTGTTTGTATATCAGACCCAGCCATTTATTTCATGACTATGAAGTAAAAAGATAATTAAAGATATGTTTAAACTTCAAGGATGAAACAGTAGGGGTTTCAGAAGGAGGCTAGAAGTAGGTTGCTTGATATTATTTGATTTCCTTCATTTTCATTATTCCATATATTTTTCTTTGCTGACTGACTCTTAAGCTTTCAGAGTATATATAAATATGTAATACCATTTTCATTAATGATGCAGACATTATTTATGAACAAGAGCGCCGCCAAGCGGGGCAATATACGCCCGAAGGGTTACATCAGAGGATGGGAGCAAAATTTAAAGAACTTGACAGTTGAAGCCCAAAGGACAGGAACAACAAAAAAGAAGAAATTCCAAGAAAAAAATTCTAAGTCCTCAAAAAAATTCTTACCAGTTAAAGTTATGTCAAAATACATCTAAAAATTGGATGTATCTCCATGTTGTACAAGAAAAGTGTCTCGGTTTTTCCTACGGCAATAATAAAAAAGTTTCAAAATAAGCTATTTATAGTAACAAAAAAGGGAAGTAATTCGAAAACAAAAATTGTTGTAAGAGAACAAAAAAGGATCTGCAAAATTAAAACGAGCACTGCAATGCAGAGCAATATACATAAAAGCATAGTCATATAGGATCTTTGACCCTAAGTGTGACCTTGACCTTGAACGAGTCAACCAAACATGCGCTCTGCAAGTCGCCTCATGCGGTGAACATTTGTGCCAAGTTTCTTTGAATCATTCAAGCAGTTCAAAAGTTACAGTGCGGACACGAACACACTCATAGACTTTCATCCTAAGTGTGGCCTTACTTGAAGCTAGTCATCCAAACAAGCGCTCTGCACGTCGTCTCAGTGTGGTGAAAATTTGTGCCAAGTTTCTTTGAAATCCTTCGAGCAGTTCAAGAGTTACAGAGCGGACACAAAACACACTCATATGACAATTGACCCCTAAGTGTGACCTTGACCTTGAAATGACACATCCAAAACATGCGCTCTGCACGTTGTCTTGGTGAAGTGAACATTTGTGTCAAGTTTCTTTGAAATCCTTCAAGGGGTTCAAGAGGTACAGAGCGGACACGAAATTGCTAATGGACGGACAGACGGACGTTCTAACGAAACGGTATTTATGTGACACCCCCATTGTTCTCTCTATTGTTCTAACAGTCACATAAAAAGAAAAATATCACATAAACAAAACGGAATGAATGACATCAAAGAGAAAGTACCGTTATGCAGTCACTTAACCATCATTTCGCGGGCACAGACAGACAGACGGACACCGGGACCATAACATAATACGTCCCTTCGGGCGTATAAAAATGGAAAGAGTTAGAAACTCAATTTTTTAACCCCTTAAGGTCATCTTTTTAAGCTGTCGGTCTACATTTTTCGTAGGTCGTACCACGAATATCCCCAAGTTTGTCGTAACTTCAGTTTCTATTTGTAAGAGTATAATATAAGATTTAAAGCATTAGTTCTGCAGACAGTGATTACGTGTCAGACTGTTTTTGCGCCCGTTGAAATTTGACACTCGATATCACACGCTTTCACTGTAGTATGGACATCATAAACATTTCAAATCAATTTTACAACCGCTCATTTATTCATTACCAAGTAGAAGTCTTGCAATTTGATGCCTACAAGTATATTTTCAATACATTGATTAAGCTACAGATTCGGTGCGAACTATTCACGTTAATTCTGCAACGCATTGTTAAGAATACACGACAAAAATCCAGATTCATCAAATTTGAAGATTATTTGTTTTCCTATTGTCATTGTTTTACAAATAAATTTCTATATCTAGCATTTCTATCCTTCATTTATGACTTACAAAACGCATTAATATAAATACCATAAGAGGCATAAAAAGCAAAACGTATCCGAGTGGTTAGGACTGCCGATTTGAATCACTTACCTCTTGTCGCTGTGGGTTATATGTAGAAAGTAGAATTATGTCATGTGAGGAGGTCATTCTGGTGGCTTACGAAACGTTGGTTTTTCATACCATATGACCTAAATTTGACATATGACCCACATTTGTGTCGCTGCAACTTAAAATCCAACAAAACAAACATACAAACATGTCTATATATTCTTACGAATGTTTTATATTGAACAGCACATAGTGGAAGTGCTGGTGCTTTAATATATTTTACAATCGTTAAAGGTGTCTTGCTAAAAAATTTCCCTTGAATTAAACCATTGTTCGAGCACTCTTTTCACTTGATCATCTCGTTAAGTTAAGCATGGAAGAATTTCTGAAAATTATAATAACAATCGGTTTTAATATAACATTTAGTTGTTCATAAAACCTTAAACCTTAAACCTGTCAGATTGTTTCCAGTATGTTTTTAAAATACTTTAACATCACAAACACCATAAACTCTCAAGCCACTATTGATTATCACATATTCGGAAAATTTTAAACATTTCTGAGCATTTTAATAAAAACATCACCATCACTTATCCATGATATGTTTTACACCCCCCCCCCCCCCCCCCCCCCCCCCATAACAGAACCGTCGCACTGCATTGTTCAGCAAAACTTTGTCTCTTAACGTTTGAAAGTTGGCAAATTTAGAAGAAGAAAAAATAAGCTCGGCGTTCATCTTCATCATCTTATTATTTATCTAGTTGAACTTTTAAAAAGCGGTATATTTCTTGTAAGTTTGTCCGGTACAATGTGCGCATAACTCAGCTTCCGCACTGCAACATGTGACGTTTGCTTAGATATATTACAAAGGCCAAATTATCTTAAGTGACCAATAAAACATAGTCAATAAATGCAGTCAGTGAGTCACCGCAGTTCGAAAATGATAAATGGACAACCTCTGGGACGTCATATTTCATTTTTGAAGATTTGTATCCAGCGCGGCTTAGATGCTTGTGCTTGTTTCATGGATAACGTTCTTAACAATAATTACAATAAAGCTTCAACAAGACTAAGTGTATGCGCATAACACTGGAATACAAACAATAATAAAATACAAGAAAACCGAACATGGTGATAAAACACAACAAAAATATCAAATAAATGCCTGCATTGATAAAAAGAAAACTGTTTACGTATCAGAGAAGAATCACATCGCTTTTGATAATAATAAATACATGACAGTTTTCTTTATAATATAACTATTTTAAGTGCTAATTGTCTGAAATGGCAGTTATCTTTGGCATTTAATAACACGTAAGGGCCATTATAAGTGCACAAGTAGTTGTAGTCATCGTTAGTGGAAAATACCAATCATTTCTTTCAAAAGTGATCAATCCTACACATTATAACAAAACGTGACGAGTACACGTGTACGTTAACCAAGTATCTAAACTTGAAACTAGGAGCCTCCATGGCCGAAAGGTTGATGCCGCTGATTTTAAAACGCTTGCCTCTTATGTTATAAGTTTCGCTTGTAGCGTAGAATTCTTCATGTGAGGACGCCAGCCAGTTATGGAAGGTCGACGGTTCTACAATATTATCCGCAAAGGCCTGAAACAATACCTGTAAGGTGCTTAGGACCTTCATCCACCATCAAAAGATAGAAAATCGCCGTATGGTATAAATTGTAAGTGTGACAAAGTAAAGTATGTCGCCAATATTCAAACTTTCTTGTACTCTGAAATAATCATCCATTGCGTTTATCAATGACTATTGGTCGTCGAACAGCTGAAGATCCAAACAGAAAAAAACAATTTCAAAATTATCTACTAAGCCAGCTGAATGTTTGTTCTTGTAAGAAACAGTAATTTTCCAAAATGACATTTGAATTCGACATAAGTATTTCTCTTGGGAAATTCATCTTTGGAAAATAAGGTTTAACGAGTAAATTCTTAGCACTGCATTTAAGTAATAGGTTGTTTAACCGAACTTATCTATTTATAATTTTTAAGTTCCTTTGTTTTATTCCTATAAGTGAAGTGACAAGTAATGGTTTTACTTGATCTATTTAATACTTGCTCTTTAATGTTCTTTTTGTAAATCAAAACGACGGAACATAATTTTTGGTCTGACAGACATAGCCCCTATGGGGGAACAAATATCGATCACTGAGAACAAATCGACATAACAATTTTCTCATTTTATAATCCGTGAATGGCATATTGAGATAGCGGAGATTTGTATCAAAATGACGGTACACCCACTTGGGGAAAACATTGATATTTAACGACAAAATTTGTGCAACAGAATTTCTGATCACTCTCAATATCACAAGATGGTGATAAACATAAAAAAAAAATATCGGAAAAGAGAATTATTGACTTCTGCAGAATACTCAAACAGACAGATCTGTATTTAAATTTCGTCTGAGGAAGTAGGCCGTCTATAAAACTGGTTAAAACTATGTAACATTACTAGTCTATTTGTTGGAGGGCTGGAACAAAATTTAAAGTTCTTAGTTTACATTTTAAAGTTATCCTTGCCGTTATACTACACACTTCTTTTGGAAAATTTATAAGTAGAACGACTATATATTAATATACATGTCCTCGATAACTGCGACTCAACATGAACAATAATAACACTTGAATTTCTTTTACCGGCTGCTCAAAGCAAGTTGCTGCTTAATACAAGTGGCCGCTTTGGCAGGTTCAAACGTAACTAACTTTTAAAGCATATCAATGAAAACCACTTCATACTTTTGCAAGGGTGGCTTTATAAAAAGGTCTGGTTATGCTAGCTACTCGTGATAAAACTGTCTATAATGGTTATTTTTCAGTTGTCAAGTTTCAAGAGTAAATGTCAGTGTTTGTAACATTCGCATGCATTTTACTGAATAAGAATGAAACTTAGGTCACCGTTTTGCACTGAACAAGGTCCTCGTATAATATTGACCATAAATAACAGACCATCTCATTGTAAATATTTTTCTCTTTTTTCTTCACTGTGTCTGTTTTACTAAATTGGAAATTCAGTTATCTATGGTAATGCAATCAGACTACTAGTAACATGGAACATTGCAGGAACAAGTTCAGTGTCCTTTGTGAGGGAAAATGGCTCATGAAATTATTATTGTAAGATGTTCACAACCAACGTCCATACTTTAGAGCGTCTAGTCGTTTCATGATATTCATGAAAGATTCCCACAATTCCAGAGCGTCGGGTCATGTCATGATGTTCACAAACAATGTCTATACTTCTATATCGTCGAGTCATTTCATGATGTTCACAAACAATTCCCATACTTCAATAGTTTCGAGTATCCATGGATCGTATGTATGACATAATGTTCTTTGATTTGAAGGCATAATTTGCAAACACAGCAGCCCAGAACATCCCATATAATCGATCTAACTTTATTATCATTCAATGTTTGAAACATGACAATTGAAAACATAGTGCTAGTATAAAACAAAGGGCATATCAACATAACAGCTGCGTCTTATTTAATCTGCGCTAAAACAAAACACGTAAGTGAAACTTATTATGCAGTAAAATATGGCATACGGCAATATATATAACGTATAATTTCTGTGCATAGTGGTTGAACGGCTGAAATATACCACTGAAATTAATCGTATTCGAGCAATGTTCTTGTTACTGGACACTGTTCCAACTTTCATTGCAAATCGGACATAATTAGCATAAATATAATTTGCCTATGTGTTCTGTATGTTATATAACCATTTTGCTGCAACCCTATGGGGAAAACGTTTGTAATAATTTCTAAGTAGGCATTGGGGTGAAAATTTTAGTATTTGTTAAAAAGCACCGAATGTAAATAAAAGTGTCTGATATGATATTGTAATCTTTGGTGCCTTGTAACAACTGAAGAGTTGTTAATTTTAATTACTTCACACAGATAATCTTTCTAAAGAATTGATAAAATGGCATTTGATTTAATTTAATAAAATCGTTTTGCAGATTATCTTTGTATACTTCAAAGTTTCTTTTAAACGCGTTAAATCAATTACAAATTTCGATGGACTCTGTAATATTGTAAGCCCAATGTGTGTTCCGATAATAGATCACAACATCCGCTTAGGTAAAAATAAAATATTCATGAAGGACTGACACTGTGGAATGAAATGATTCTGATGAATGTACCGGTCCTACTGAAAATTGTCCTTGGATGTACTACAAAACATCCTTGGATGTACTACAAGACATATATACTCATGAAGGCAATCCAGTAAAATCTATTAAGAAGATTTGTTGAGGCATAGAGCGCAATAAAACAAAATGATAGCAAGGGTATCATCGAATGTGTTCATTAGGGTTAGTAAAATATGCAACGCCCTCATGTCCATAATAAACGCGGAACGCTGTTATACAGTACATAGAAGTGATACCGAAGGACCAGTACATCCGAGTTACGGGAAGACAGTTTATGGTCTTCACATTGTCTTTAACCTTTAGCATGCTAGATAAATTGTCGTCTGCTGGAAATGTCATCTGCTAAAGTAGTAAAGTTCATTCAATTTGCTCCAAAATTGAAAGAAATATTGTCAGAGTAGCAAACAGCTTGGAACCTGATCAGACGCCGATTTAATCGGCGTCTGATCTGGTTCCAAGCTGTTTGCAAAGGCTGTTAAATTCGCCTGCAGCAGGCTAAGAGTTAAAGACTGGTGTTGTCATTTCTAATCAGGTGAATATTTGAAGCACAGAACGCAACCTATCAAAGTAACAGCAGGTTCGGCTTCAATAAATCTGTACATGATAGGTAACAAAATCGGCAAAACCTCTTACGCCCACTAGCGCCGGCTACATTAAAATTTAGCACAAGCTTAATATTTTTCATAAGCGTATATTTTCTGCCCTTATTTTAAACTTCTTTACACTTTAAAATCTCAGTTGCACTTTTATTGAATATACAATTACAGGCAAGCCTTAAAGTAAAATATCAAAATATCTATACGGTAAATATAACGTACGATTATATTAAATAAGTGACATTTTCCATATACTGTTCAAGATATGTTTATAAAAATATGTTGAATGGAAAAATATTTTAAACTTTCTTGCAAACATTGTCTGTACTATATCTAAAGTGTTTTCAAAAGAGCGCAAAGTTTTTTTCAAAATATCCGCTTTCGTGGATACTGAAGACTGAAAATCTCTTTCGGCGAAAGATAAGTGGAGCCTTCATATTACCTTATACAATCGAAGTATCTAAATCTATTTTATTTGTTCTGATTTATCAGCTACACTGAAATATGTGCTCTGCAATATGTCTTTCGCACCTCTCCTGAATTAACACTCTATTCTGAAAATCGGTGATCGAGCTTATGTTAGAAAGACTGGTTGTTCTACCAGATACCATAACAGTATGCACAGAGATATGATCAGTGTCTTCCCCCACCAAGAAAGTTGTAATGTCACCTTAAGACTGAGGCCAAACCTGTTTCGATGACAATCATTTACAAAGAACAATATGAATTATTACTGCAAAAAAAACGTGAATCATTTCTCTAGTATTCATTACCGATCTGAGTAAGGTCAGTCATCGAATGCAAGTGTCCCAGTTTTGTAAACTTCTCCTTAATTCCCTAAGTAATTCTCGCCTGACAGTCTCTATGGACGGGACTTTATCACAGTCTTGTACAATTCCTTGATTGATAAGACACATGTTCGTATTGGCATTTTTCATTAGGCTACTACTGGTAATTAATTTAAGCTTTATTTAATTGACTGTATGTCTGTATATTGATGTTACTTAATGACATGTTTGGATAATGTTCGGGGATTCTTTCCTTTGTTGTCGATTTCCGTTAAATTACCATTGCATTATATTGACTTTATACAGGCGAAAATCATATAAGACGGTCAGATCCAATCGCCATACGATAATGAAATTTCTCTGCAGGAGGAACCTATTGTTTGATTCACATAATCAGAAACAGGCGATTCCTTATATTTCTAATACGCGATGATAGCGCTGATTTTATACGCGTTCATAAAACAATTCAATAGGCGACGCCTTTTTCGTCTCATCGTCTCAAGTCTTCCAACTATTTTTCGGTTTATCATTTTGAATCTGTTTAATAGGGTTATTTTTCAACGTAAATTTGGACCACACTATTTTTTCAAAAAAATAATGCAACTTTCCTACATGTATATAAATCTTTCAGAATCAAAATGCTTGCTTGTATCTTATTACAATGTATATAAATACAATATTACCAAGAAAAATCTTCTAAAAATATAATTCCAATGCATATACGATTTTTAAAAATTATTTTTGCCATATAATACACTAAAATTTCGAAGTCTCCCGAGTACAAATGATAGTATAATATACAAAAATAACAAACCATTACGCAATCAAGGTATTATCAATATCAAAACAATATAAAAGAAAAATAATTTTGTTTTTGTTTTTGTTGAACTTAGAGTAGCAACGACACAATTTAGGTCATATAGTGACTTAGGATGGTGGAGTAAGACCTAAATGCCCCTCCAAGTATTGCGTTTCGCATGGTCGTGCACCTGTGTAGAATCATTGACTTTCTACACTCCAAGCGAGGTATCTAACGCATATCGGTGAGGGGCAAGTGATTCCTAGTCAGAGACCTTAACCACCCGGCCACGAAGGTCCCAAAAGTTACAGAATATGTTAAAACAGGCAGTTACAATATTCCAGACGCAGTTCCGTACCTTTCGTGTCTTTCTGACATTGACCAGATTGCAAGACATCTCCTCATATAATTATCTACAAAAATCATTGGTAGTAAAACTGACAACTCTGACAAATTTGTGGTCAAACCAGCGAACAATACCCCTCGTTATTCTAGATTACATACCTCGCTGATTACATTAGTATAGTGATAATTCCAATAAAGCTCAAATAAAATACTAATAGCTTATTGAAAGCGGTAATTTGTCTCTGTATTTTGCATTTCGTCCCACGATATTTTTAAAAGATATGAAATAAGTAATTTCGGTGATATCAGATGATGAGAACTAAGTGCAAGCTTTTTAAACGACAAAATGTCCTTCAGATATATGGAAACCCTATACATTTCTGGCAATCTATCTGGCACATTTAGACTTTCCGTTAGGTTCATAAGTCTGTGTGGTCTGCAATATGAGAAGTTATGGATGAAATTACTAAGTTATGATGTGGTTAAACATTATGTAATAAACATGAAATATATTAATTTCTAGCTATTTTTGATAACTCTTGTATAAATTTAAGGATCTGTTTCAGATCTGATTTTCAAATATGGTCGTAGTTATACTGGTATGAGTTTTGTTTTGGATTTCAGTTTCAGATTATATTACATACATGGGTATAAAATTAATGGCTCACCTGTGCACGTTTTAATGACAAAGCTGTATACTTTTGCATGAAGAATTTTAGCTGAGCAGAAGAAAGCCATTTTCTCTTTCATTTTATTGCTGAAGCAGACGATATACATTGGAAGAAAAAGCAGACATCTGATACATTTTTTTTTTGTTGGGGGGAAGTGGGGGTGTATTATTTCTATCATGCTGCTTATGAGTAACGATGAGCACGCACGTGCTACTGATATGTAACAGGCCGCCTATTCACGCGCATTGGTATATACTTTATATACATACAAAAGTTCACAATTACTTGAAATGTAAATACATGTAATAAAAAAAAACATTATTTTAATTGATAGGTACTCGTTTAGTCTTTAGTTTAGCAACACTACTTTGTTACTGTAGGGATTGCTAGAATTTTCGTTAACATGTCTCCTCCAGGACCGCTTCAAGATCCGCCACCTAGAAAGAGCCCTAGGCTCGCTAGTACCAACGGACGACTCTGGCCGATCTGGTAAATGTACATTTCAACGACGACTTCCGATTTCATCAATGATGTTCGGATGAGAGTTTACAGTGACTTCATGATGACCGTGTTTGGCATCATGACCATTATGGCGGAAGTTTCGCGTTTGTTTTGAGCCGGGGCGTCCTTACACACAAATACGGAGCTTATGATAGTACGAGGGAATCTGAATGCAGCGGGATATCAACAAGACATCTTGATTCCAAAATTTATTCTTCACACCAGAGCCTGTGGTCAAGGCATGGTACTGATGCTGGACGGTTTGCCACCGCACATTGCCTGGACAGCACAGATACTGTTACACCAAAACAACATCCGGCAACTATCGTAGACGTCAAAATTCCCGGATTTCAATCTTACTGTCAATGAGTACTTATGGAACGAGCTAAAGCGGCTTGTTAGGAAGCATCTAGTAAATCCGTCACGGTATGCGATTTGGAAGAGGCGCTAATGGCAAAGTAGGTGGCTATTTGTAACGGTTATATCATCTGTATGAGACAGAGGTACGTACAAGTCTTTAGGGTCATTGGAAGACAAGTAAGGTATCAATTAGAGCTTGGTATATAACAACAAAAAAGGTTGAAACACATAAAACCTTCACTACAAACAAAGATATATAACTTACCATACGCGGTATTGTGCGTGTAAGGAAAGAACGAAAATGTCATCGAACCCTAAAGTGTCACTACTGCTTTCTGATTTTTAAAAGATGTTATCAAAGTGAACCCTCAGTAACAATTTCCGATTTCCATCTGTTTATGTTTCATTAACATTCATTGTGCAATGGTGATAAATACTTAATATAAAATCCATATTTGTTAAACGTAAGACCACAGCTTTAAGACGAACATGTTTTTTAACAGAACACTAATTTCATTGATTCTAAAGTAGGTTGAGTTACCTTCGCACCGACAAAATCATCTATCACATGGCGACTTTCAAGCTTTTGATGGTGAAAGAAGATCCCTTGTGACCCTCTGGGTATTATTTCAGGCACGAGCGGGCACCTAGGTAAAACCGCTGACTTCCTGTAAGTCAGCGTGACGGCCTTCCTCGTGACACAATTCTACAACCCAGGCGAGATTTCAGACCCTCAGTGATGAGAGACGTGTTATTCGTAGTCAACAAATTTGACAAAGCGATGTTGTCTCTTCTTGAAATATAGCATAAGCATGTACCGTTAAGATAAGAGAGAAACTAGCAATTCGTAAACTTTCTTCTTTTTGTTTTAAACATAACATTTTGTGTAATACTATCAAAATGCTTGGTATTTATTCAGAAAGTATTTACATCTAATTTAAAAACAGATAATAGGCAACAAAAAAAGAGACTAACTGGAAATCATGTTTCATCCCACGAACAAATCATGGAATAATTTAATCACCAAGTTGTAAAATGCCATAAAATATACGGTTATATGTACTTGTTTCTAAAATATGGTTGCATCTATCTCATATAATACCAAATCGTCCATAATTTATTTAATATAAAAGCAGTGCATTACAGACAGGTCATATTTATACGTTAAGTCTGTATGTGACAAATATCAAATCATCTAAATGCAAGAGAATTAATTTGATTTTAGACTTTCCCATATTTTACTCGTAGAAAAATAAACGTCCTTCATTGATGTCATGAAACCATTTATAACGTTATTTGATAAATACACTTCTGAGGTTTCGGTGATGTACTGTGATACGGAGCTGTTTCGTGGGAGAAGCTAGATGAAATTCTATCTGTTAGAAATATTAGAGAAAATTTAAAAATCACTGTTGTGTAGGTTCACACTAAATGACTTCGCCCAACCCTTCATACATTCAATTCGCTCGTCATTATTTTCTGTCATACCATGTTCATTATTGGCTTTTTAATTTGCAATGCAGCTTATAATCTTCTATCTTTCCGTCAATATAGGCTTTAAATGCATCCTCAGTTCTGCTAGATATTCTACTACGTGTAACGCTGCATGTCCCGTGAAATGTTTTAGTAAATCAAACCCTTGATGGTGTCCTCTATTTGCTTATATTTAACTAATTGGAAACATGCAAGCCAGTTAACAAAAACTGTTACTCGTTCTGCTGGGTGTTTGATTTTGTCTTACGACTAGGACTGATAATTCTACTGCCGTATCACTCCGAAGAAAATGTTGGTACTCTTAGGCTAGTACTTGTTTATGTTCCTAAGTAAATCGTCTTATGGAATACAATGGAGGTGAAGCCATTTGCAAGTAGTGAGTGAATCAGTACCGTAGTGGTTTGCAGGTCAGACTACAAAAGCTTGCAATTGGTGTTCGATTCCTGGTTTTGACTGATATCCTGACTAGCTGTTTAGTGCTGGGTAATAGAATAGATTTATTTAAGTTTTAACTGTGTCCTGCAGTATCGGGCTATGCTGGATGTTAGGAAAGTAAATATATCACTTACCTCGGGCTCGTCTGGTAATAAATTGTTCCATCTATTCTAAGCGGGGAATTTCATCGACTAACCACGCTTAACTAAAACATTGACCTTTACAGTTTAGTAAAATTTATTTCTTATTTTTAATGCCTCTGCTGATATGGTATCTTAATAGATCATATTCATTATTCAGTGCCATTTTTCTACGTTTATAGTACCCATATCTTCATATGTCACCCTATAGTTATGACAGGAGTGGTGACAGTGGAAGTAATTTATTGTTTATCTCTCACTTTTTTGTTATCCTTTTTATATAGGCTTTATAGTTGTTATGGTTCATTATTCTCAGATGATATAAATAAAAATTGTTTTATATGCTAAAACAAGCCATATACTTTTTAACATGTGAACTATTTAAATATATTCTATACAGAAATATACCTTAAGCAAAGTTTAATGCCCAAAAAGATAGTTTCTTTCATATATTTTTTTTTCAATTTCGCCGATACAAAAAAAAAGTTTCATATTACTTAAAAGTGTAAAGGATTTAAAAGGAATTAAAAGTATAAAGTAATAAATCACGTTCCTCAAGTTCTGTTCGCCTCAGATTTCCCTCTTTTGTTAACCATTGTAACAGAAATCATACCACCTCTTCAATTATAACATGATACTTGTCTACATGGCCTTACAGCAATATTAACACGATGAACTGGATGCTTTCCTACAGATCGACTGGCAATTAGATTACCTAATTGCACCTACAAAGAACCTATACAAAAATACAGTAATATATCATGGAAGAACTCCTACAAATGTGCCTTTACATTATATTCATTATTAAATTGATGTTATATGTAGAAGCTTTATTACAGCTTCAGACCCAGTAAGAGTTTTAAACTCAGATGTAACAGCATGGCTGTACCATTACCCCAGTTTTTCTGAACCGCTTGAAACCTTATATGGACTGAAGCTCGCACGAAAGAACTATTGTCACTGTAGTCCTGTAAGAAATTTTACAGCTGTAAAAAAAATACTTGTATCTTTTACTCAAAGTTATATCAAATAGTTTTATATATTAACAACATGAACAGCTGTAAAACGACTGTAAAAAAGTTTGAGTTACGCAAATTAGATACAGCTGTTAAAACTTACAGCTGCAAAAATAAAAGTTACAGCTGTAATTATATGTAAAGGGTAGAGTTGTAAACTTCAATTTTATTTCTGGTCATTTTCCAGATGTAACAGGTCTTTTACAACTGCAACTTTAGAATACAGGTCATTTAAATATAATGTCTGTTACAGGTTTCATATTTGATGTATTTAACAGAAAAGGAAATTTTCAAAATTACATTAGTGTGTAACAGAACATTCACTTTTATCTCTAGTATAGCGCTGTGGAAGATTTACAAGGTCTGGAAAGCTCACTGCTTCTTTACTTTCTGATAAAGTGGACTAAGTCATTTACCCTAAATACAAACGTATTCGTAATACAAACTTTTACCCTGACCTAGTATTTTGACATCCCCGTCTCGCCATCCATGACACTGGGATAATCCCTTTCTGATTGATCAAATAACAATCGTAACATTTTACTGGAAGTCTATCAATCTTTGGCACTGTATGACCTCCTATAGATGGACTTGTCAATGGAAGTGAGCAATTAGATTACCTACTTCGTCAATGCATTATCGCCGATAAAGAATGCAAATGGACATACTCCTACAAATATGTCGTTTCATTGTATTCATTATTAGCTTTATTCCATTGAGGCTTAACCACAACAATTGAATTAATACAAGCAAAAAAATGAGGCCAACACATGTTACACAATAGGCAATATTACAAGTAATAAATTAAGGGTAATATAATACAAGTAACAGAATAAGACTTACGCAAGTAACAAAATAAGGCTTACACATGAAACAAAATATTGCAATTATACAAGTAACAAAATAAGGCTTACATATGTAACAAAATATTGCAATTATACAAGTAACAAAATAAGGCTTACACATGTAACAAAATATTGCAATTATACAAGTAACAAAATAAGGCTTACACATGTAACAAAATATTGCAATTATACAAGTAACAAAATAAGGCTTACATTATGTAACAAAATATTGCAACATTACAAGTAATAAAATGAGGCTGTAATACCTTCGTTATTTTGATTCAAAATGGTGAGGTTTGCCAGTTACTCGGAGCGACTTTGAAATGTCATACATTTGTATCCTAAAAACCCCACAAATATCAAATTTTAGCGAATAGCTATAGATAGCGCAGTAGATAGAGTAGTCGTGCACGTCTTTAGTCTCATAAAATAGTTTCTAATCCGAAACTGAAGTATGCCACATTTTTTTTTTACAAATAGTTACTGTGTACATGGTATTTATTCGTTAAGTGTAATTACTAACAATTAAGAAAACATGACAGTTGAACAGGTAAATATAAACACGTCTATTATTTATAAGTGATACTGATGAACATAATTGAGCCGCGTCATGAGAAAATCAACATAGTGGGTTTGCGACCAGCATGGATCCAGACCAGCCTGCGCATCCGCGCAGTCTGGTCAGGATCCGTGCTGTTCGCTAATGGTTTCTCTAATTACAGTAAGCTTTCAAAGCGAACAGCATGGATCCTGACCAGACTGCGCGGATGCGCAGGCTGGTCTGGATCCATGCTGGTCGCACACCCACTATGTTGGTTTTCTCATGCCACGGCTCATATCTACTGTTCTTACACTGTACATTTTTATCACTATTAATCGGATGATATCGGCATATCATCACTCTCTCCAACCTTGTTTGTCCTATGCACTTATATTTAAGAACTTTTTAGTGAGCGAGTTGGGTTTTACGGCGAATCGACACAAAAAAAACTTATTAGTATCCAACTAGTTTGCCTTTTAGTACTTCCCTCACTATGTGCCGATGCATCTAATTCTTTATCTTTACTCAAAATTCCGAAATGATCCCGATCTTTAGACAGTAACAGCCACTTTTCTGTCTAACGTAATAGCAAAAAAAAATGCGTCTGATTGGGAGACAATCAGTCTGTTATTCCTTTCAGGTAGATTTACTTGTTAATCACCTAATTCGTCAAATAGTTTATACCGACAAATAAAATAAACAGGACTCACTAAAGTAGGTTGTACATTAACATGCCATTTCATTTTATTTATTACATCTAACAGGACATACTATAATAAACAGGACACTTTCAAATGAATGCACGAGAATATGCTATTTCATTGTATTTATTATATCTAACAGGACCTACTATAATAATTAGGACACTGAAATACGGTTATACTCATACTTACAAGAATATGCCATTTTATTTGATATAAAACATATATTCTATAATATACATGGCACTTTAAAATTAATATACATCAATATTTCATTGTTCACTGTATTTAAAATGCACAGGACAAGACAAAATGGATTAGAACACAATAGAATGGATGTATATGCCAATTCAAGTATGTAAAATAGACATGCTCAAGCAGGGTGTGGTATTTCATTCTATATATCTTAAAACTGTGTTAGTTATGAAATACGTATCCTACAGCAGCCGTTCAACAGCTACATATCGACACGCTTTATAATCCTGACATGGACAATAACTCACTTAACATGTTAATGCATCATATTAGACTGAAATTGACTACTCCACGTGCATACGCCTTAGTGCAATTGAATATCACGTGTCGTGTTTTAATGGCATTATTGATCGTTTTGTAGCTCGGATTCTCCGAATATACTGCGAGACTGATACATTTGATTTATTGTTTAGCTTTTTAATAAGTATATCTAATTAAACTATAAACTTCGCTCAAAACGAGCATAACCTTTATCCAGATTTTGCATTTAAAATGAGTATGAAACTAGAAGGAGCCTGTTAGTTTAAATATAAGGAAGCAGTCGAATATGTTATTATGCAATTTATGAATCTGCATATATTTTCAGTCATTTATTAAATATATCTAAATACGATTTTGGTATAGTTTGTAAGGAAATATTAGGGAATACCTTACTATACACTAATTTAAATTTTTAAAAAAGCAGTTAACATAATAATTATACTTATCATATACTCTTTATTTACAGAAGATCCTATCTGTGTAATTTAGTGCCAAATATAACTGTGTTATAGATGGTTGGAAACAATTACACATCTAGCAGTGTGTATTGACATTATAATCACCAATAACAAGATCACACAGCGAGTATTGATATTATCTTTATAATCACAAATAACAAGAGATTCCATCAAAAGGATTTGATTGAAAAGACAATCCCATATTCCGCCGCTTTAATTTTGTCCTATGGGAAATATTCGGCTTGGAACTACATTTACTAATAACTCCTATTTAATCAGCGGCAGATTTTGTATTACTCAATATCAGCGGTGATGGCAATATGAATTGGAATATTACACGCAATTTTTCAATGAAAACAAAATCTGTAGTTTAGTTAATTGTGTGAAAGACTAGTTGAAGTGCCCGTACCAGCAAAACGTTCTCAGTTTTTGGTCTGTATCGATCTTGGCAAATACTATTGATGCAGAGACAAAATGGGGAAATTAGCTATAACTTGATGGCTTTGCAGTACCGAGAAATCCATCACAGGAGCCGTCTTTAACTGCCCTAGATATTATCAAAATGTAGATACGAGGAAGAAAAGCAAACTTAGCAGGAGAAAAGTAATTTTCTGATAAAATAGGTTGACATTAGGTCGGGATTAATATATCTAAACTGATTTTTGTCTATTACAGAAATCAGACGGTTCGAATTTGAATGCTGCTGATAGTTTTATAGTACTATTATGGATAATGATGGTTTGAATTTGCATTTTTTTTCATGATCTATAGGTATTTAATTTTAACTTTTTGCAAAGATGAAATGTAACAGAAAAACTTTTATCATCTATTTAATTGAAGATTGCTCCTTGTCATCGTAGAATCTTTCCCCGCACGGATGTTCTATGTGTGAGACCAAAAACGAAAATACTTATTTTTGTCTAATCGTTCGACGTTTTATACTAACCGTCCACATGATCCTGTTAAGAGCTAGGTATTTAATCAAAAATGATATCCACAAAAACACATTTACAATTAAACTCACCTTCAACTTTGCATTTTCTGAACAGTCCAGACCAATATCGATTATACATTGTGCCATTTACACCTTCTTCCAGTTTTTCTTTTGTATATAGCCAATAGTCAGTAGCTACTGCAATGCAAAGAAGGCCAAAGGCCGCACAGGCACACGCGCTAGTCATGACCATAAGCAGCCTCTTCCGGTCGCAACAGTCCATGGTATATACGTGCTTTCTTGTACTTCCGGAGCGGTACAAATTCCAAACAAATGTCCTAACTGCTTGTGGGTACTAGTCGTAAGATTATTTTTCCATCCATCTATATGCCCTATTATGCATTGACCAGTACACCAGTCATTTACATAATCATTCAAAAGACCACTTTCATTGAAAAGTCTTTCAAAAATTTCCCCTGGCGTATATCCAAACTTGCGCACTGATTTTCTCGTTCTTGTCACCATCACCTACACAACTATTAAAATTTCTATGTGATATAAATATAGCCCCCTTTGCAAAGTACTTGCTTTTTCTACAAAGTACTAATACTGACTCGTTATGTACACATTTCTTTAAATCACTGAACTCTAGAATGAAACTTTAATTCCATTTTTTGTGTATTTGATAATGATAAATTTTGAAATGATTGTGGCCGTATCGTTTTTACAAAAGAAAGCTTACTTACGCCTTACAAAATAAATATCAATACATGATACACGTGTTTTTCAAGAAGGTATAAGACAATTAAATATTCGCTTTATGGTTTCAAAAAGTAGTCCAAATCCGTATATTAAACTTGTACTAGCACAGAATGACGACAATCCAATCTATTCCTACCTATATTTTACTTTTGACAGTCTCATCACAGACTGATATGCCCTTATCGGAACAAAATGTGTTTCCAAATTGAAGAGTAATCTTCAGGCATATGCGATACTCTTCTCCGTCAAGCATACATCAATACAGGCGAAAAACTCCGTGCACAAATCTACTGAGAAAATGGTATAATTACGTTTCAGTTTTTTTTTATCCTAGTAAAGTGACATTCCTGCCGATGTATCCTCACATTCCCCATTAAAAACATTTGACACAATAATGTATTTCCATCGGAATAATCACAAAAACCTGCTCCTGACCGAACACAGTCAGTTATGTTTCGACTGAGTAGACGATTAGGTGGAAGTAGTATCGATCTTACAGCGCACCAAATTCTCTCAAACAACGGATTGTAACAGAATATTTCCTAGCACTGATGTTAATACGCGAGACCATGCAAGGATAAGACTTATTTGGGCCTAATTCTTAACTCATGTATTGTTTTTAAGTACTCTAGCGATGTGTAATAGATTTCGGGCGATTTACGGACCCGGCTGGATGAAGGAAGGAGCAAGTATATATCAAGTGTGTGATAGAAGAAACAACCCTCAGGGAAAATGCTTTGATTTGCGTAGAAATTGCTATATCAGGCGAAAAAAGTGGGTTTCTTCGGGAAAGACATCTTCGATTTTTCATTGAAAGCGTAATACATTGATAACTATATATTTTTCAATATATTTTAACATTTCGAAAATAGTACCAAACATAAATTTCTAGAGTACTATGTTTCTATAAACGGTTTGTCCGTTTGGAATAAAGTCTAAATGTTCATAATTATTATTTTCCTACACAGCAAACTGAATACTTAACCATTTGAGTTCTTAATTAAGTAAAGTAGTTAATAAGGATATATTTTTAGAAACATGTTACTAGATGATTTCTACCACACTGATTTTGTTTCACTGTTACATACGTGTACCTTTGAAGAAAAATGTCTCTGAAACGAAAATCATCAACTTACCGAACTGATCTTGAATTTGTAGTAAACGTTCTTACGTCATATCATATCCATTACGCAAACTTTCCATGGCAACTTTCGGTAAAATCATGCGGCAAGCTTTTTTTTATATATCTATGTTGATATTTTACTCTTTATTATTTTAATAAAGAGTAAAATATCAACATAGATTTGTACTATACTTCCCTTTGGAAGATTTACAGACATATTGTTTTTTATATATTTACATGCACTATACTTTTTAAATGGAGAGCGTTTATTTCGTATAAACAACATTCAACTTGGTGTTATAATATCAAGGGCGACCCTTTCCTCGAGATAGCCGCGTAATCTGACGTCATTCACAAAAAAAGACGAATGGCGTCGTTCGAAAGATACTGTCAAAATTGGACATCAAAATTTCCAAAATAACATTTAATTATAGTTTTTTTTTTCTGACGGTAAAAATCAAAACTGAAGCGACACGACTGGATTAAACAATACTTGATATAAAAACCAGGGAAGGCGAATTACATGTACAATTGAACGTGGGCGTGTCCTTTTTTGGCTTCACATGTTCAAGCAAGAATCTCTTGCGCGATTCATGGATTTGCAAGAAGTCCTAATGTTGTTACCCGTATATACGCACAAAAATAGCATTTTATACTTACGGTCAAACTTTCATAACTTTCTTGAAATTATTAGCTGTATTAACAATAATTACTGTTGGGATTACGTAAGTTTTGCTTTTTTGTGGTTGTTATTTTTCCTGCGATAACATTTACGTATACTACGCCAATCAAGCCCATTTTATGCTGATAAGCATTTTCCTTTCAAACTTTTAAAGCGTTTTTTCGAGCTTTTGATGGTGTAAGTAGACCCTAATTTAGTGCCCCTCAGGGTATTATTTCAGAAATCGTCAGGCACCTGAGTAGAACCACTGACCTTCCTTAAGGTTACTGGATGGCAGCCTCACGTAAATTCTACTCCAAAAGCAAGGTTCTGACCCACATCAGTGAGGGGCAAGCATAGAAATTGTCATATCCATGTTCGTGTTATACATTTTAATGGCGTTAATACACGCATGCATGCAATCATGGAATTTTAATAATTCCAACTAACGTTATCAGGAATTTAGTTAGTTGAAAAAGCTCTTGTTACCCGAGATTTTACTTGGATAAACTCTATTATAATAGTTGTCTCCAATAAACATTTTATTATAAATGATTAGTAAACGGGATACGAGTACATTTTACATGTACATTATATTGTGTGTTGTTTTATTGAGAACAGAAGCATATGACGTAATAAAAAAAAACAACAGTCAAAACAAAATTTTATGTCAAGAATTTTTTATTAAACAGACAGCAGTTTTAAAACTGGCAATAAAATACTTGCTTTTGGAAAAAAACATTTACGTAACCACTCGTTGTCTTTGTTGTTGGTAATAGTATTGACCAGAAATTCGGGAAACAAAACAAAATGTTTTCCAACTTTCAAAACTATTTGACTTGAAACGTACTTTGATTTATTAAACTTGTTTACAAGGATTGCTTTGTATATTTCACTCCGTGTTGCGCGTTATATAACATTTTTAAAATAATAAAAACAAAAAACCTTAACCTTTAGCATGCTAGATAAATTGTGGTCTGCTGGAAATGTCGTCTGCTGAAATTGTAAAGTTCCTTCAATTTGCTCCAAAATTGGAAGAAATATTGTCAGAGTAGCAAACAGCTTGGAACCTGATCAGACGCCGATTTAATCGGCGTCTGATCTGGTTCCAAGCTGTTTGCAAAGGTTGTTAAATTCGCCTGCAGCAGGCTAAGGGTTAAAGTGCTTTGCATTTTACTTCTATTCATTTTGCATTTGCTGTACTTGTAGAAAACCCAGAAACCCAGAAATAAATGATACAAAAGTCTTTGGCTTCGTGCCTTCTGCACTCAAGTGATTGTGACTGCACCTTAACCTTTAGCCTGTATGTGGCAAGTAATTTTGCCTTTGCGATCAGTGTAGACCAAGATCAACCTGCACGATCATGGTTTGCGTTATTCAGTCAGTAAATTTTCAGTGAGAACCCCTTTAAATAATAAGTGGTACTGTCCAAATTGAATGATGGGCCAGTCCAATTTAGAAATATAGCAGGGTGAAGATTAAGATATAGACTATTCCTGTGTACATTGTGGTTTTGTTACATAAGTAAATGAAATATTAGATAATACAAATATCAACGTTAAAACAGCGTCATCTCATACAAGAGTTTTATAGCTCAGACAGTAAGCAAGTAGAAATGAGCCGTGCCATGGGAAAACCAACATAGTGACTTTGCGACCAGCATGGATCCAGACCGGTCAGGATCCATGCTGTTCACTAACGGTTTCTCTAATTGCAGAAGGCTTTAAAAGCGAACACCATGGATCCTGACCAGACTGCGCGGATGCGCAGGCTGGTCTGGATCTATGCTTGTCGCAAAGCCTCTATGTTGGTTTTCTCATGGCGAGGCTCAAATTATGAAACATACATATAAGACATGTCGGTCCATGATTCGAATCCAATTCAGAGTTTAAAAAAGGATATTTAAAAATCAGATTTTTCTGTGCACCTAATCTTTGTAAAGAGTGTACCTTTTGCAGAAAAAATACATAACATCTAACCATCGGCTCAGAACAGTTTTGTCTTTGATGATGTACAAGTACAGAAAATTATATAATTATGTCTATGCATTTTGCACAGAACAGAAAGGCGGGTTCAGATTGCCATAGCATAGCCTCTTATCAGACACAGAAGTAAATAAAACTCGTGAATTATAAAACCTCGTAAACAGAAACGAATGCTAATTAAATTTGAACTTTTAGAAGAAAAATGTAGGGCGAACCTATGTTATAACCTATGTTGATCCGAGACCAATCTGACTAAAGTACATCTCCTATTACGCTACGCATAGGATCTGACAACGAGCTATTGATGGCCTCGTTCTGACAACCCTTCCGCTAGCCAATCAAAAGCTAACTTACAACATTCTGCAAGCTTTAAAAAGCCTTGGTTTTTGATATCAACAATTTTTATGTCGAAAGATGTCAGATAGCCGCTTAGCTCAGTCGGTAGGGCACTTGCTCTGTAAGCGAGAGGTCCCGGGTTCGAGCCCTGAATTAAATGCAAATTTTTCTTACTCTTTGACATTCGAACAAGTTGTCCGATTGGTTCAAACAAAAATAGATTTGCGAAAATAAAAATAGCAATATTGGAAATCCAAAATATACAGAAGACGAATGTGAATGGGTCGTTCTCAGATCTTCGTTTAGAAGATCAAGTACTTTAGTCAGATTGATCCGAGACCTGATTGTTCTACACCCTGCGCTAGCTAGTCATTTTGCAAAAAAAAAAAAAAAAAAAAAAAAAAAAACCTCCAGTTGTATGACAAAATCAATCCAAATATCTGACTACCAGTTTAAAGATAAACTCTTCTTAAACACGCTTAGAGGTCTGCGACGAACTTTTGCGCTACCTGAAGCGTGACTAACGCCCGTGAAACTTGTATTTGGATAGTTTTATTCGAATATATAGAATTTTTAAGTATGTCGCCAGTAAGGGATATCGAATATCCGTAATGTCTTGACTCCGTTAAATAATTTTATTTTCAATCATAAAAGTTTAAGCCGACTTGTATGTTGCAAAACGCTTTTTTATGTGTCGTTGACACATATATAAAACGTTGACTTATCGATGTCACACGACATTTCTTTATCAAAGTCTGTTCGGTATACTTGCGGTGACTCAACTGAAATGACTGAATGGTGATTTGTATTGTGGCGTTATAACGCTTCCACAAAATATTTCTCAGAGACACCTATTTTGACAATAACAAATGTCAATAACAATTTTGATAAATTATGCCCTAAGTTTTAGAAAAAAATGTCGTGCACATTTTAAGAATTGGTGGTTCACTAATTTCATTAGATAACATATAATTTTTTGAATTCCTAGCTATGGATTTTGTATATCATGAATTACAACTCGCGCTTAATAGGTCACATTGGTCACGCTTCGAGGAACACAAACAAAATTACCATTTTACAGCTCGTTTAAATGGGTCAGTCGTGTTGATGTACTTTTAAAATAGACTTGCCCGGTTTATAGGTTGGTCAGGGCTACGGATATGTATTGTATTTTGCCATCGGAATATTTCTATAAAATGCTTCTTCCCCTTCCTTTTGGATCCGTCCATGTTTACAAACACGTTTGTTTATTTTATGGACTGTAGATCAGATTCAATAAATATTGACAAGTGTGTTTCAAAATATTTGCATACAAGATGTATAGATGAAATATTTGTTATGCAAGAATGGTGCGTATTTAATTTTCTTGAGTGTACATGAATATGTACTATGTATTGATACATTGAAGAAACACAGTTTGCATCAAAAGACCTTTATCACAAAGTATGAGAAAGAAATATAATAGTCTTTGATATAATACCTTAAATGCTACAGAAGGTTGAATAACACGGAATTTGGACGGTATGTTGCCTATCACCCGTCGTTTATGAACCACGTCAAACAAGAAATGCATTTTTGTACGGACCTCTCCTAATTTATTTTCAAAATGGTTCAGTTTGACCGCTATAGTTATGAAAATAGAAAGAAACAACCTTCTTCCCATGAACCACATGACCGGTCTTCAGCAAGCCGTGTAGCATCCTGGCATGGGTCTCTCATAGTTTTAATCAAGCCAGATCCCTATTACCAAATCTGGGCCACAATGGGACAGTATTTTTACATACAATAGTATATGAATTACATTTAGATAATTCTCATCTTCTCCAAAGTATATAATTCTGAGAAGAAAAATATTCATTTACATGAAGTCCCCGATAAAGTTGGTTCAAGTCGTTTCCCTTTGATTAAATTTTGGCCTGCATAGGGTGTTTACGAATCTTTACCACTAAACTTGGGGCTATCAAATTAGCTTCCAGTTCAACTTTCATAAAGACCTGCAGATTAAGGCTTTCAAGTCTTACCAGCAAACTTAAAATGCTTAACCTACGAATGGGTCTGTGTCTTTACGTTATTTTTCATATGGATTACTTTTTTTTTTGTCTTCGTACTTTGTTGGAAATAAAATATTTGACATAGAAACAGTTACTAATGACCCCGTTCCAAATGTGTGTTCAATCCGGTACATACTATCAAATTCGAGACCACCACAGGGTTCATTTTTGTTTCTATAAAATTATCTAAGGAAAGATTTCAAAAATCTTCTGCAACAAAAGGTCATGGTTTTTGTACTCGAGGCAGTATACATGTAGTTTACATTCAGAGAGCATTGGCCACATGTTCGATGCCTAAATTATTTTATTTTTCTTACTCAGATCAGATTCATTTCTGTTATAAAAATACTTTTTGAAATGTGGGAGCAGGAATAAATAATTAGTTAACTAAACAGCAAGCCAATTATTTTTGTTCATCATTGAAAAGAAACAAGCATGATCGACTTTGAAAATACAGTAATTTCTATTTCTTTTATTAGCAAAAATGGAAATTTCCAAATGAAATCAATTATGAATACGACTCGAGAGACTAGAAAGCATTCAATTTTAAAGAATAACTACAGCACAGCTCTGAGTTTAAGTATTGCTAATTAAATAAAAAAAAATGCAAATTCCTGGTAATGAAAAGATAAATTGCCAGTGTAGAGAAGTCGCATTTCATTGAATTTATATTTCAGTGAGTAATTAGGGGAGGGGTCTTTAATTAAAAAGGTCGGTCGGTCGGTCGGTTAGAAGCGATAAAGCAATTATTTTAGCTAAATATATGGTGGAAAATATATTAATTAAAGACATATTTTATAAAACACACACACACACACACACAAACAGTACGGCACAGGCAGGCCTACAACAAACTTACATGACAGTAACTCATTAGTGATTTCTTTGCATGGCTCTATTTTTTCTCGTGAAAATATGCAACGCGAAAGCCAAAACGCGAATTTGTCTATTACACGTGGCACCTTTTTTGAAAAGACAACAAAAGTATAATACAACGTAACTGGACACAGTGAAAATACGGTTAAGGTGCAAACGCACTGCGGATATCATGCAAAATCGAAATCACGTGGTCCAAAGTTACGCATAAAATTGTTAAAATGGGATACTCGCTTTTGAATTTGACTTGAAACAATAATTATTTGAAATATGGTCTTGCTTCCACATGGTAAATAGCGACCAGGGACCTATCAAATATAATTTATATGTCTGTTTCCGGAAAATGAAGAGGACTGTTAAAATTGCAAAAGATTTTATTGCATATAAATTTTGCCATCTGATAATATGAGGTTATTTAACAGTGCTGAATAGAATATTAAATTCTGTTGGTCCATTTAAACATTTTAATACTCTACTCAGCACTGTTAAATAACCTCTTATTATCAGATGCAAAATTTATATGCAATAAAATCTTTTGCAATTTTAACAAGAACATATTTCAAATAATTATTGTTTCTAGTGATCCTCACTATAACACTGAAGGAATAAGGTCAGTAATTCGGTCGAAAATGTGCTTCCGTGCTGTAGTCGAAAGAAATAAATAGATCCTAATTTTCCCATTTTTTGCACAAATTTGTGTAGAACGAGTGCTTTACTCACCATTTTTCACTACTAGAATACATTCTGCATGAAATGAGACGGTTTTCATGTTCATACACCCCACATGGCAAGTTTTGCAGATCGAAACCGGAAGTAGGTGTTTATTGCGCGGACGAGAGCAAATATGCGCCATTTTTAGGGTAGCAGACCACAACTGACTGGCATTTCACTAGGAACTACATAGCCCCCTATTTTCTTTTCATTTTTTCGTTAATTTGTGATAGAACTTCCATGAAAAATAGGTGTAGGAAAAAGTGATGTTCTCTAAGGATACGTAAAGACGACCTGAAGTTGTCGTTTTTTATATGAAACAAAGAAGGATTTGAATTACTGACCTTTAACCTATAAGAGCTGAAATAAGACTTTTTCGAAACACATCGCAATTAGTCTTAATAGTCATAGATCGGTCGTTTATGATATAAAAGGGTGTTTCCAATGCAAAATAATAGTGAAATTTGAATATGTTTGAATTTTGACCATATTTTGAGTAGATGCGCCTATTCAGCTGCGATTTCTGGGATTAAAAAGCCAATATTTTGTCTCCAGAATGTCAGAAAATGCACAAAATGCATCCTTCTGGGTCTTATTCATGACGGAATGAATGATATTTCAGAATCCAAGTGAAAAATAATGCAAATGAGTTAAACTTTTACCAAAATATACAATAAAAGGACCATAGGGCCAAAATTTAGCCCAGTAAATTGGTAGGGGGTGGCTTCTATTAAATGTCTATATTTCTCTAAAATCTCGAAATTTCACAATGAAACTTGGCAATATGTTTGGTATTACATCTTTCTTGAAAATAGAAATGAAAATTGTGTGATATTTGATAATAAACATTTCTGAAATATCACCGGAAGTGCAAGAGATCGCGTATCGTCACGTGATAGAAAACACTATCAACGGTTAAACATAATCAGTTCTAATTAGGCTTGTTTCGAAGTTTTATTGTCCTTTAAAAACTGTTATATTGCCAGGATCAAATTAAATTGAGGAAAAATGAATCTGAAATAAAAATAAATGGTAAATTTGATATCAGCACAACAATTAGAAATATATTCTCAAATGCCTCGCATGTATTTTTTTAAAGTGACAAAACTGTTGATAGTTTATAATTATACGACCTGAAATTTATGGAAAGCCGTAGTTCATCCCCCGGAGTACTGTTTATTTTTTCTATTTAACCATATATGGCTGTTCTTTTTCTTCCCTTATTCATTGTCGGAGAAGGAATATCCAGACTATATCGTGTCCTTCTCTACCATGTTTACCGACTGTAAAAAAGGACGAAGAACAACCAACACCGGTATTGTACATCTCCCCGTGACTTTCCGACGAAGCATCAAAACTATGATGTACGTGTTCTCTGTCGATTTTTGTAAGGAAACGAAGAACAACCGACAGTTTTTTTCTATATAACCTTATATGGCTGTTCTTCTACTTCCCTTATTCATTGCAGAAGAAGGAGTATCCAGACTATATCGTGTTCTTCTCCGCCGATTGTAAAAAAGCGAAGTACACCCAACACCGGTATTGTACATTTTCGAGGAAGCATTTAAACTATGCTGTGTTCTCCGTCGATTTTTGTAAGGAAACGAAGAACAACCAACCGCATGTTATACAACACCCGAATTATGTTGTGTTCTTCACCGTCGGTTTTTTAATTAAAAATTGAGATGAAGAACAACTTTTCAACGCGATATTTCTCTGTCTACTTCTCCGACAATGAATAAAGGCAGTAGAAGAACAGACAAATATGGTTGTATAGAGAAAACTGAATAGTACTCCGGGGTTGAACTACGGCTTTCCACAGAAATTAGTATAATTTTTGTAATGTAAGTTTAACTATGACATTCCTTTTGAAGAAATATGGTGTTAACAATTTCATCTCCTTTCCTTTTTTTTCATATAACAATAAAATCAAACAATCGTGACGAATGATTTTTGTGGTGGTACGTGTATTTACAATTGCACAAAGGTTAAGTAGAGTAATTAAGAAAGGGAAACAGGGCACACCGCTGTGCAGCACACTTTAAGAAGAATGCTACGCGTCAGCTGGTATAGTTTTGATACGTTTTAACCTTCAGCCTGCTAAATTTATACATTCGACTGGTCCATCATTCAATTTTGGCAATACCATTTATTATTTGAAGGAGTGTTCACTGAAAATTTACTGACTGAATAGCGACCATCCGTGCAGGATGACCTTGGTATGCACTGGTCGCAAAGGCAAAATCACTTGGCGCCAGCAGGCTATTAAAGGTTATACATATATTTGCTCCGTCACCCGTGGTTTTGTAAGGTCGAATTATTAAACAGAATCCATGTAATTAGAAGTTTGGTTGGTTTCTATGATAACAAAATATCAATTGACTTAAACTTTGTTTATTTCTTTATTTGTAATCCAAGAGTTAAACTAGAGATTGGGTCTTTCCAAAATAGTAAGTTTAGACAACAAAAAATGCTCCACTTGATGTTGCAAAGAATCAGCCTTGAAAAGTGAGTTTCATCTAAAACGATTCCATTAATTTGTCTGTAGTCCGATATAAGAATGTTGCAATAACATTTTGAATATGTTGCTTCTTATTGTGGAATCTTCAAATCTAAATGATGAAATTCATTACACATATGGCCGCTTAATTTCAACCATATCTAGACTGGAAATCTAAAGTGATTGTCTTTAGGGTAAAATACTGACATTAAGAAATTAACTAGTATTTTATTTTATGAACCTGTCCTTTGACATATCGATGGCTTAGAGCGAAACTGGTCTATCTGCTTCTATTTCTATATATAGATAGACCAGTTTGGCTCTAAAATCTCGATTTGACCTTGCAATATTATTTTGTATACGGTCGATGCTACGAATGATGTAGCACGTCTGAGACAACTGTATAAAACTTTTTTTTTCACTGGATCGGGCGATGTATTAACAATTAAGGCAAGTCTCGTATCGGTTTTTTGTAGGTGTTAGCTGTTGATTAATTAAGTTTAAGCATGGGTATACAGTACAAACAAGAGGCTCTATGCTAGTACCTGTGTATGAATAGATAAAAATTGACTGTGCTATGTCATAAAAGGAAGTAGCGCTATGCCTGTATCTGTGCGCAGAGAATAAGAATTAAAGTGAATTGGATCGATGTAAGTTAGAAGTAGAATTGAAACGGCCTCGGTTATAACATGTATTTAAAGTTAACGAGTGCGAAAAATCTATGAACGTAAAACAAATGGAAGTATCCTTATTCATATACAGAGAGACTGTTCTCTCATGACACACATACTTTAAACTGACTAGATTAAGGCTTGTCAATGAACTAGCAACACTAGTTAGCGAAGAACGAAACTGCATCTAAATCACATTTGAGAGTTGTGAGGAACATTATGTACATTAAACAAAGTTCAACAAACCTCCTGTTATCAAAGTGCAAGTATCCTAGACGCTGGTAGTACACTCTAGAGTAATATAACAAAACAGTTAAGATGGATTTAAATTACGGACTGCGTGATACAGAGATATAATCTTATGTTGTTTTAGAAATCATGGTTTCGTATTCATCAATAATTAGATTCTGAAATTTAGAATAAGAGGAAAAGTCCTCAACAGCCTAACCTGCTGAAAGTTTTACAGCTTCGATTAGTTATAAGAATATTCTTTAAAATGTTTGACCGTTTAATATAAATACATAGCGTGTGCGGGGAACCATAATGAATGGGCTGCATCCAGTATCAGCATGGTAGCCAGGATCCGGCCGTACATTGTATTGTTTACCTTATTTATGTAAAATATGATATATATGTGCACTGCTTCAGTTATCTAGCAACACTAACAAACGTTCAAAATCAATGCCACAATCGATTCTTTTTATTTCTAGATCTCTTTAAGCATCTAACAAATGGAAAAGGATCCGTTATGGGGAAATGTAGTCATGTACTGAGCCTAAGAGCTAACCCGCCATTTGCTATTTTGCATAATAAGCCTTGAAAATTACTGAAACTATATTTCTTATATTAAGGGGACAGTTGGATCGATCTGTGAATATTAACATATCAAAATTTCAATAGTACTAGATTACGCAAAATATAATCTTATTCATTTTACGCCAAAGTTGTTTTTAAAAATTATCAAATGCTCCGTGGCCGCATATATTGGCCAGTAGTATCGGCAAAAGTGGTCTGCCTTGAATATACACGCTCCGCTGATCCGATAACGTCTGTATAGGAAAATGTATTTCAAATATTATAAACGTATTTTTAGTTATTTAACGAAATTTATAGCCTCGTGAAGTAATCTTCATTTATTGCCCTTTATTTCAATTTATTTTTATCGGTGTGGTACAAAAACTTATTGCTTCCATTTTTGTTTATAGGTCATGTGTATAATTGAGCCGTGCCATGAGAAAACCAACACAGTGGGTTTGCGACCAGCATGGATCCAGACCTGCCTGCGCATCCATGCAGTCTGGTCAGAATCCATGCTGTTCGCTAACAGGTTCTCTAATTGCTATAGACTTTGAAAGCGAACAGCATGGATCCTGACCAGACTGCTGCGTGGATGCGCAGGCTGGTCTGGATCCATGCTGGTCGCAAAGCCACTATGTTGATATTCCCATGGCACGGCTCATATTTACAACTATGAGAAGTTTCAAGAAACTCAAAGAAATTTGTCTGATACATTAATTTTTATCAGAGTGTCTGACTTCTTTTAATATGTTAAGAGATTTACTACACACACATTCATATTGAAATCCTGATTTCTACTTCAACTGTCAAAAATCTGCAGTTAACTATTTTCAGCTTCATCAAAATGGCAAATGAATATATTTTGTTAAACTGTTAAACTTTTGATGGACATATTTAATGTTCTAACCTCCTATTGCCCTTTTATAGTCAGCCAATTGGAAGGCACAATATGCATTCCATAAGTCCGTAGCCTGATCTCCCTTTCCATTGTTTCTGTTTAACTGAAAAAAAAGAAACAACATTAACATTAAAGGGACTAGCTCACACATGTCAGGCAAAAAAAAAAATCCTCTCAAAAATCTATAAAAGTGAATACTCTGAAAGTGACTTGTGGTACAAACTTATTGACATAAGATGTTTACAAGATATTCTTATGAATAACCAATAAGAGTGGCAGACTGTCACAAAATATGATTCTTTGATCAAAATCAACATTGTAGAAATTTTTCTATTCGCGAGAATGTTATGAAAGTTAAGATTTTCCCATAGACTCCCATTGTGAAATACTGCGTGAGGTCCAAATTTTTCAAATCAGCTTAGCAAAAAATCAAGCTCACGGCCCTATCTTTTTATTTGCTGAATTTTCTAGGTTGAAAAATCAGAGTTTAATCATATTCTACATTGTAGAAAAAATTCGGTCCAAACGTGCAGAACTACCTTAACAAAAGGATATAATTTACATTACTGACAAAAATACCTTCAAAATAGAATTTTTTCTCAAAAAATATTATAGACAAAATCTTAAAATATCTTTAAATGATATTGTCAAAATTAGTGATACTGTTTCTTTGGAATAAAACGTACCGTAGTATCGAAGCACTTGAAAGTGACATTCGTGCTTTTAGATAATAATAAACTGGTCAAATGAGTGCAATATATGTTCCGTTCGTTTATATGTTAATCAAGCATAGCTATATACGAGGTGCTCCGAACTTTTTACGCACGCGCACTGATCGAATTCCTACCGACAAAAACATCAGAAGTTTGAATGATAGAGTAATTTTGTTTTATCTGGCTGAAATAAACATCTAGAAAGAGGCATCAAGATGGTAATGCATGAATATAAATGGATTTTTGATATCTGATATATTTTTTCATATATGCATAGGCTAACAACTTTGTAAATTGACATTTATTCTCATGATGTTGCATTACAAAGCGGGTGGGGTAAATCGTTTCCAAGGCAATTATGACAACTTTCGTCATTTTTTGGCCAAAATATTTTTGAAGGCAAATTATTTTTGTCATTTTCTTTTTAAATATGCCCCATGATACATATTGTCTTGGTTAAAGACTGCTGAATTTAGTAGGGAGATTGCTCATAGGCAGTGGCTACGATGGTTTTATTCGAGCGAGATAGACATTCCTCGGTGAATGACTCTTTGTTAACAATAAACACTTCATACAAGATATAACCAAAATTCGGCGGGTTACATTTACAGAATCAGCTTGAATTTTGAAAATGACTTTTTTCAGAATTTTGTAACGAAACAATAACCACTGTATAGGAAATGATCTAACTAAGAAAATGAATGGTCACATCAATCAAGAAAAAAGAATAATACAGCCACCTTTTAAATCACTCAACATCATTGCGGTAGGAAAAGTCTTCCCACTTCTCCCTAAAATCTGCCCACTTCTCCCTAAATCAGCTTGAGGGAGAAGTGACTTCTCCCAAAAAATTGGACCTAGCTGGACCCCTGGTTCTAGGATTACGGAAGTTCCGTATTCCTAGACAACCCTATGAGGATAGGCTAGGATTACGGAAGTAAGGGATCAAATATATGTTAGGACTTACATAAATGATGTTGTAAGCTTACTTATTTCACTTAAAATAAATGTTCAATGTAATAACCGTAATATCAAAGAAACTTCCTACAAAACATACGTTCACCCACAACTAGAATACTGTAACACCATATGCCATCCATGGTGGAAAAACTTAACATATGAGGTATATGACAGGGCCCTCTGTCGGCCGTTTTTACGTTCGAATATCAGCTGCTTCCCCCGCCAAAATAGTATCCTTTTTTCCCCTTCAAGAGAAAATATTCCCCCTTTAATTTACAGGGCATTCGATTGACCTGAGGTCCTGGGTTTTTAACCAGCGAAAATCGAGGAAAACTCGTATTTGACCCACATAAAATATGCCCCGTGTGTCGGCTTGACTCGCGGAAATTTTCTTTGATGCGTCTCGAGTTTGGAAGTTCTGCCCCTTGTCAATCAAAATCCCAGTCAGTTTCAATATTGTTCTTCGTCATAAGCGGAAGTATGGCAGTAGGCGAAACGTTATATGTTAATTAGCTGCTAACAGATGTCAGTCACGCCACGTGCCGATTGACATGTGGTCATCTCGCGATTTGTTTTCAGTACAATAATCCCTATCATCATCAAAGGTGTTTGTTGATCACAGGGCACTCGTTTGGCCGTTTTTGGCCTCTCAAAATAATATGCTTTTTTCCCCTTTCTCATAAGAAAATTCTCCTTGGAAACCACAAAAAAAATCGAAAGGAAACTCCCGAAAATGTACGTAATCACTCGTGGGCGAAAATGTATGAATACGAAACCAATAAAACATTCACGAGTCTTCTCCCCTTAATTGATTGTCCATTTAATGCTCTCGTAACAAATCGGGTACATTTTGGAATTTTCGGATTGCCTTTGCCAAATAAAAATGTTGAATAATCAAAAATAGAAGTAAAAACACATCTAAAACTTCTGAAAATTGTAAGAAAATCAACATTTTGTTTAAATAGAAAGTCTAGCAGCATTAGCAAACCCATTCTATCGTACTACAAGCTTGCAGACTCTGAAAATTCTACGGCAGTCGTAACTAGTGCTCGGTTCAAGCAGTTTTGATTCTGATTTTGTAAACGAAAAGGTGTATACTGTCCTGTAAGCCTCGAGTCCTGTTCTACTGATTCTGGTTCAAGAAGGAATATATATAGATAGAAGAACAACTTGAAAGATCATTTGTTTTATTTGTCAGTCTACTGTCAGAAAATATAGCTAATTGATAGAAAACAGTGTTATTAATCCGTGAATGGGTGTGAAAGTCAAAACATATATGCCTAAAAATTCCCCTTTTTTTCTTAAAATGAAGAAAAATTCCCCTTTCTGAGGGTATGGGTACCTGTCCCAGGGTTTCCACTGGCCTTAATTTTTTTCGCCACAAAATATAGAAGTCGGTGACGCATTTCAGGGGGGCGGTGCCTGCCACTGCGCATGTTGCAACAGTTTGTCGTTTTTATAGTTTATTTCATTATTTAATTGTTAAGATATTTTACTGGGGTGTCAGGGGGCTTTCCCTCTGGAAATTTTTGAAGTACAGGCATGAAATGGTGGCCTCTAATGCATTTTGAGGTAATGGAGGGGTCATTACACTCTTGATGAGGGGTGGGTGGGTAGGGGTCAGGGGGCTTTCCCTCTAATCTATTCCTTTACCAAAATAGCAGGGTGCATCTTTGATGAGTATAGGTCACTTCTCAGCTAACTGAGTGGGGGGAAGGGTTGATCAAGCCCCTGAAGCCGGGCCTGGAATTATACTTCAAATTAAAGGGCTTTATAAATCAAACAATAAGTATTTTGCATCTGACAAAATTTGATTTTAAATTAGAAATACATTTGCATAGGCAGGTCTTTCTCTGAATTACCAAAATTAATCGGAAATTGGGGTCGCGAAAATGTGTGACAAACGAAAAAAAGGGCAGTCTAGACTAGCATTAATTATAAAATGAAAATTTATACCTTATTTTCTATGACCAGAGTTAATTTTTACCATTGATTTCTTCTTGTTTATCGCAGTTTTTCATTGGAATTTGCAAAAATCAATCTACGATCTAGCTAAAAAAATCAGCTCAGATGTTTATATGCTGTTATGGATCTCTGGACGCGACCATCAGACAATAAAAACAGTGTCAGTTAAGATATGGTAGCCAGAACTATCTACGATCATGATATAAAAATTATTGAAAAAAATCGCGGATGTCCCGTCGTTCTACAAAATATATTTGAAATGGCTACTTTGACACTTCTTTCTTGATTCCGCTAGTAAAAACATGTATTTATAAATCAGATCTACGATCATGATATAAAAATTATTGAAAAAAATCGCGGATGTCCCGTCGTTCTACAAAATATATTTGAAATGGCTACTTTGACACTTCTTTCGTGATTCCGCTAGTAAAAAATGTATTTATAAATCAGATTTATACGAAAAACATTGCCGCGAAATTTATAACCGATTTGTGTTATCATTGACGTTTTATTCAGTATCTGACAGATGTAAAGGCGGAGCTAAATAATTTTGCCGATAAAATACGTCACGCATTGTACATCCAAAGCTGTCATTGGTTTATCGCATATCTAAATCAAAGTCAAAGATCAAGATGCACGTGGCAGCGTTGTGTAATGGATGTCCAATCGCTAATCCCTCGGTTAGTGACACGCTGTGTATTGTGTATTATGAACGGAAACGGCCGCAGGCAATATTGATTTTTAGGCTGGATAGAGAGAACTTTTGGCAAAGAAATACAATTATAAAAAAATACATGCATGGCAAAATATTTTTTCGCCACTTTTTTATTTTTTTTCGCCATTGGCGACTTTGGCGAATTGCAGCGGAAACCCTGCTGTCCCCAAAAGCTGTTGAGTGCCCTGGATCAGTGTGTAAAAGTTGATTGATAAGCAATGCAGCTTTAGATTATCGTCTTTGCACCACTTGTTAATATAAGCGGTATGGAACTTGTGCCTTGCCTACTTAAAAATAAAAATTATCTATCTTATTACTAAAAAGAACTACAAATTGGATAATTAAAATCAATATTTTGTTTGCTTGATACGATTATGTGAGCCGGTCAACCGTTACGGTCTATAGAAAATTTATTATCATTGCTGAGGCTTTGTTTGGTCCAAAATAAATTAAATGCTTTAAATAAGCAGAAATTATAAGTATTGAATAGGTATGATGAAAAACAAAAAGAAATTTAAAACAAATATAACATCAAGAATTTTAAATGTTTACTTTCGTTTTACCATATTTGTCACCCGTTTTCGAGACTGATTTTTTCGGGCATTTTTATCATTTCTTACAAGATTTTTCTAGTACAATAAAAAGCCATTGAAAAGCCTGCATTTAAGAAAAATATGAACACTGTTGCAAAAGCAGCCCTTATTTTGAAGCATTTTTAGATAATAAAATCATGCAAAGGCACCAAACCCCACCCACTTTTAGACAACTATAAAATATAAATTGAGTAAAAAAAAGTCTGTAATGATAAACATACTTGTTTTAGATAAAGTTTGTGGAAGTTGATTTTGACATGATATAATTGCAGTTACCAGTATTATGTTGAGAAAAAGAAACAGCTTTAGTGTACTGAAAGTTATACATGTTATAGTTCTTATCTTATATAGTATGTTATTCTTTGAAGGCAATGAAAATTCCCCCTTTTGGCTAAAATGACGCGAAAATTCCCCAGTCTGAGGGCTGCGGACCCCTTCCCCCAAAGTAGAGGGAGGGCCCTGTATGAAATAGAAAAGGTACAGAGAGCTGCAGCCAGATATGTTATGAATGTCTACTCATACCAAAGCAGCGTAGCATCAATGCTTGAAACTCTTAAATGGCAGACATTAGAACAAAGAAGAATACATGCATCTTTATGTTGTATAAAATATCACACAACCTCGTCTCTGTAGATCATAACCACCTGACAACCTCTAGAAATTTAAACTTTATCATTCCATCCTCAAGAACACAATATCATATGAACTCCTTCTTTCCCTGCACAATCAGATACTGGAGTGCCTTACCTTATAACATCAAGGACAGTGTGAACCTTCAGTGCTTCACATCTGACCTAGATTCGTATATGTACTAATGTCATCGTCCTGTTTTTATTTTTAACAAGCTGTATATATTACTGCTCTCACTCTTTTAACAACATGAATATCATGTAACATAGCAACAGGCTTTTAACAACTGCCCCGACCTCCCAGTTATGATCAGAGATTGATTGTTGGGAGTATCTCCTGTCGATATATAGAAATATGAGGGTCAAAGTTAGATTTTAAAAAATCTATACTTTTAATTTAATGAGTTGATTTTGCTTGTCACCTGGGTTTTCGGCGAAGAAACAGGCGAAAACAAAACCCGTATACGTTAGTTTTTCTATCGGCCTAGGCACTTCGGAATTATGACCCTTTGTCTTTCAAGGTGTACTGTCTTTCAGCTCTTAATTTATATCAATTATGATAGATTTTATATATGTAAAATGTGTAAGTTAATATGTTGATTTCTATGTATGAATATGTTGGTCAAAAGCTATACATAGCTTATGTTTATAATGTTATTTTATCTACCGACAATAAATAAATCTTGACTTGACTTGAATTACCAGAAATCAGCCTTTTTACTCTTGTCTGCGCTCCAAGTGGAATTTTTCTCATCCAATCTTCACCAAACTTAAACAAAATGTGTGTGACCATAAGTCCTCGGCCAGGTTCGATAACTAGCTAAATTGGCGTAGGCACTTTAGAATTATGACCCTTGAATTACTGAAAATTGGCATTTTTCCTCTTGTTCACGCTCTAAGTCAAACATTTCTCATCCGATCTTTACCAAACTTGAGCAAAATATGTTTGACTATAAGTCCTCGGCCAAGCTCGATAATTCGCCAAATCGCCCAAGGTATTTCAGAATTATGGCCCTTCATTTGTCCAAAATCAGCCTTTTTACTCTTCAAAGGTATATTTGTAGTGAGTAAACAGTATAAAAAGACTGACTTACTATTTAGATGATTAGGCAGTTGTGGGAGACATGCGCTTTTCTCAAAAGCAGCTCTAGTTTAACAGTTGTCTTGCCACCTGGTATTACTATGCTACAGTGTGTTAATAAACTGTTATATGTCATGTCACATGCTCTTATGGGCCCTGAATTTATCAATAAACTTGAAACTTGTTTATTTCAACACCAACAAAAAGTCCCCTTTTCTTAGTTTTAGGTTGTTCACCCCTCCAAAGGGCATCGACACCCTTCCCCTAAAAGCAGTCAGGGGTGTAACTGTTTCAAGTTATCGCAGTTTATAACCCATTTGAGTTATTGCTTAAACTTTCATAACTTGTTTCAGTTATCATAAAATATTGCAAAGCCCTCCTGTGCCAATTCCTCATTATGAATGAGACTAATTATTTTCTGAACCCTTGACCTTTTATCTTTCCAGCTATGCAGTAAAAAAATTTATGCAAGGCTGATAAAGTTTTACACAAACGTTTTAAAGCTATAAAACTCTTAATATCCCATTATGCTTATCAGGTCATGCTCAGACTAAAAGAGAATTTGATTAACCACAATTTGCTACTAATTTCATCTTAAAGGTCACTTTGTGAGAACAGCAAACAGAATTTTTTTGAATAACTTATCTGAGTTAACTATATTTTATAACTAATACAGGTTATAAAATGTTTGAAAAAGTAACTGAAATAGGTTACATAACTTAAAACAGTTACACCCCTGACTGAAAAGTGGGGGAAAAAACGCTGGTCATGCACAAACCCCAGGTTCCTATCTCAAAGGTCGAGGTCATAGTTGGAGGTCAAAGGTCATGTCAGATCTTGACAACAGGCGGGCTCAACATGTTGCTCGTGGCCATCTAGTTTTAGATGCTCTCATTTCAAAAGTTAATTGTGATAAGATTTGTACATGGCAGTATGTGTATTGAATTTTATAGCCGGTTACTAAGGGATATCTAAGCATTTGAAAACCCCTGTACCTAGGAGTTAAATACTTTATGCAGATGCTTCACGTCAAAGCGGCCATTGAAGCCCTGGCCAATACACCAGAAGAAGAGACAAAAGGAAGAGAATTCCAAGGTTGAGATTTCTAGAAAACAGGATTACATGGCTATCACCTTGTTAGAGGTAAATTCTTATATGTTAAATCTTAAGTTCTCGAAATGACAATATTATTTTTATGTGGGAAAACTGAAGGTTATTCCACTTTGTATATCATCATGAGAGTATGTCACAGAAGAACCTCTACGAGAAATTGTTTCAATTCATGGCATGAGATTCATGGTTTACTAAAACTGATGTTTCTCCAGGATACAAATTTGCAACATTTGAAGGTAAAGTGAATGTGTATGTAATCTCTCAACTTTGAGAAACATTCATACATTTGTATAGCAGCATTGCTAGCAATACCTGGATACCGAGTTTGGAGTTCTAAAACATCAAAGAAGTGCAAACTTGAATAAATGGTAAATGTAACTGTAAAAATTCGGTCACAACAAAGTGATTTGCATTACTTTATGTTGGTTCATTTTTTTTTTCAGTTCAACAGAAACAGTGGAAAGGGAGATCAGGATACCGACTTATGGATTGCATATTGTGCTTTCCATTTAGCTGACTATAAAAGGGCAATGGAGGTTAGAGCATTAAATATGTCCATCAAACTCTCATTGTGCATAAATCAAGTATAAAAATGAAAAAATGCACTGACCTGTTTGCCTGCTGGCGGCAAGTGATTCTGCCCTTACGCCCAGTGCAGACCAAGACCAGCCTGTACATCCATGCAGTCTGATCATGGTCTGCACTGTTCGCCATTCAGTTAGTATCTTTTTGGTAAGCACCCTTTTAACAGTAAATGGTGCTGTCCAAATTGAAAGATAGACAAGTTCATTGTTGGAATTTAGCAGGGTAAGGGTTAAACAAAAAGGGGTTTAGAGACTAATATGTAAGTTACAAACAATGAGAATTTGAAATTATTTGAGTTTTGTTTAAAAGACCTAATGGTATTCTAAAAGTCTATTGTATGTAAAGTTGTGCATTTATTCCAAGTGTAACAATTAAGCAAAATGTATTCATAACCTTTTCCCACATTGATGAAGTTGAAAATAGTTAACTGCATATGTTTGAGAAATGAAGTTCCAGATCAGGATTTCAGTATATATGTGTGTGTAGTAAATCTCTTAACATAATAAAAAAAAAGTCTGATAAAATGTATCAGATAAATTTCTTTGAGTTGCATGCTACAGGCAAATTTTCATCTTACATAAAGTTTTCAGATTAAGGTTTTTTAAGTAGATTTTGAATGTGTGCCTGGAAAATTATGTGCAAAGTGTAACATTCCGAATTTCGACACCATATTGAAAGTAAAGTTACTGCATCCAGAAAGAAACTAGCAGTGTTTATACAGGTAGAGAGAAAAATATATAATATTAGATCAGTTTTCCAGTTACAGAATTTTAAATATATACTTTTTACAAAAAAATATGTTGAATTGCATACAGATTAGGTATTTAAATCCTTCAAAATGCAGTAATTATATTTTACAGGAGTACCAAAGAATAGTTAACAAAGGAAATTGTCACCCCGATGTCTTTGTAAACCTTGGTTGTACATACTTTTTCCTGGGCATGTACCCAGAGGCAGACGATGCTGCACAGAAAGGTAATCTTAACTTTGATAATGACCAAGTTACGCAAATCCATGATTAAAATCCTAGATCCGTTAAATCCTTGTTCTAGTGACCCAGATTATGGTTAGAGCTGTACCAGTTATATATTCCTTAATGTTGTATCTGGAAGATCCCCCCTAATTCTTAAAGAAATTTTCTCTAGCCTATACTTCTTAATTTAACTTTTAGCTCAGTAGTAATCAATATTGTAGCTTATTTAAATCACTCTTGAGTACGCTTCCTGGAAAAAACAGAACTGGTGTCATATGAAAAGATATGGTGATGACCTCAGTGGGGCTCAAACCCACAACCAATGGATTGAGTGGCAGACGCCTTAACCACTAGACCACACTCCCTTTATATTCTGTATATGATTGGTGTTTCAAATTGTATTTGTACTCTTCAAATGGAAGCTTCATGAGAAACCTTGTGGAGTATCATTATTTGTTAGCCAAAAGCTTGATCAGAAGGATGTAACTAAAAACTTCAAAGAAACTTGGAATAAGTTTAAGTTGAATATAATGTTGAAAGTAACACTGTTGCTTGTCTTTTTCAAGAACAATGCTTTGTTTTGCTTAGTAGCCAAAGATAGAAAAAAAATCTGGTAGCTTTAAACCACTTTATATGTTATGTGTAATATATTCTTGCATTACATGGAGACTACTTTTGCAATGTGTTTTACCTATGCTTACTCCTGGACTCTAGTTTCTCTTACTTATGCTACCTTATGCTACAGTTAATTATGCCCCCACCCCCCAATTTGAAGAAGATGCGGTTTAATGAATTGCTCATTGTTGGTCAGTCGGTAGATCATTTGGTTTCTGTTAAGTAACTAGAGAATGCTTGGTCTCACTATGGTCAACCTTCATAGGTTGCCTGTAGTTTGTAGATATTCTTTTCGGGGTCAGTAGGTCAAATGTCAAGGTTACAGTGACCTGGAGACTAAAACAATTTCATGTCTATGACTAAAGAGTGCTAAGAGTGGCCTAAGTTTTTAAACTTCTGTGGTCAGTATATTCCTCCTATTGGGGGTCAGTAGGTAAAGTGATCTCTAAACTTTAAGTTAATAAGTAACAAATGCTTTGGCTCTCAGTTTTCATAGGCTATTTGCCAGTACTGATTAGTCAGTAGATGACCCCTGCAGGTTTTGAGGTCAATTGGTCAAATGTCAAGGTCACAGCATACAAAAATTACATATCCATTCGCCTCGAGTAGGTCAGCGTTGGGAGCATATGTGTTTTACAAACAGCTTTTGATTAATTATGTTAATTCCTACTCATTTCTGTTGTGCAGATGTAGTGTTTATAGGTGTCTAATTGTGTGTGTATGATGCATGCTGATAACTTATGGTAATGAATGGAATGTTTGTGTCTATCTGTAAAGTTCAAAACAGTGTGAACTAGATTCTTGACATACTTTATTGCATAAATTGTCAACCCTGTACCTTTGTATCGCACCAATTTTTAGGGCAGTATAGTTTAGGACTTGTGTCTTTTTCGTGGTTTGTCTTCTAATTTCTCATTTTGGATGCCTTGAGTGAAACAAAAATATCTTTCAGTTTGTTCATCTGAAGTTTCCAGATAGATATGAGAAAATTTGTGTTACACATTTTTTTAAACTTTTAACAACTGATTGCCAGTAAAGGCCTTATTTAGAACACTTAACAATTCTTTTGAAATAATTTGAATTTTATAACTCTAAAATGGGGTTGTAGCTGCCTCTGTGAAATTAAACAAGAAATTTGAAAAGCTTTAAAATTTAATACCACGCAATATTTTTAAAAAAATGGTAAAAGTTTCTGACTTGTAAAGAATAATGTGCACACTGTTCTGAAAGTTTCTGTGGAATGTTGACATATAGATATCCATTGTAGGTTTGAAGCTAGCTGGAATTTCAATCGATAACCTACAGAACGATAATTGTAAGAACATTTATATACATTTTCAACCTTATTTCCAGCGTTTACATGTAGTCAGTCTTTGTTTGTTCTGTAGTTTTCTCACAAAAAAATATAAAAAACTGTTGATGCATGAAAAAGGGTGTGTTTGATTTTTACTAAAATATGGGACACTTGATTGTCACAGAAATAAAAGTTTTGAACAAGCTGAAAAAAAGTAAAGATATTGAAACAAACGATCAAATGTAAGAAACAAGCATTTTTATATGATAAGATTTTTTTAGAAATGTCAGGAATTCAAAAGATCAAATGAATTAGAGGTCATTTGAGGATTTTGGCCAGAATTACCAATCTGCAAAATTTAGGAGTGTAAATCGGACACTATTTTAAAATGATTTCAACAATCATTTTAATGATTTGGGTCAAAGTTTTGCTTTCAGTTTCAACACTTCTTGGAAATAATATTTGCTTATTTCTTACTCTTAACAAGTTCAGCAGCTGTTAAAATATTAACTTTCTAAAGTTCTTTGTAGATTAGTTTTGATTAAAGTCAAACATACCCTATTGTGAACTGTCAATACAAAACAATACCTTGTACGCAGTCACGTTTATAAAACAAAACATTTTGTAAACTTAAGTCACAAAACTGTACAAAAGAAGCTGAATTTCCAGCTATCATCACCATAAAATTGTATTAACAAGTAATGTTCAGATAAAACAACATTCTAATCTGTAACATTTTCAAATTCCATCTGACAGTTTTTACGATATGTCAGTTTGTTTTCACTGTTTTTATATGAGAAAAATTTGAACCACATTTAAATGGTATTTCAGAAATATTGACACACTGGTGTAAGATGGAAATATTTTTAAGAACTTGGTAATACATGATTGTATCACAAAGTCCTATTGTCAGTGGGATGAACAAGACACATGCAGGCGCTATAATTTAAGAGAAATATATTTTGCATGACATTACAAATAATATCTGATAAATGCCATTTTTGAAGTATATTCAGTTTTTGCAAACTGTAAAATACAGAATGCCAGCATACGAGTAAAGTATGGTAGTAAGCAGGAAGACAAAAAATTTGTTATAGAATACAGGCCAGAATGCAAAATTAAATAGGTGTTTATAAAGTTCTCTGGGAAGATAACTCTGGACCACTGCCAAACCAGCCCCTCAAGCTTAGAATGCTGGAACTTATCTGTAGGTTCAGGTGATTTCCTATATTTTGATTAAATAAAAGTTCTTGTAAACTTACGTTATGCCCTGGGCATATAGTGATTGAACAGTCAGTCCGTACATACGAACCAGATTGCCTATATCAGCCCACATAAATAACCCGATTTAGTTCATACTCACACCCAACAATCCTTGTGGCAAGACCTACAAACTGACCTAACTATAGGTGACCTTGACTCTCATATGACCTTCACCTTCCAACTTAAAACCTTTATAAACAACATTTTTGGTCCTACAGCCCACATAGAATGACACAATTTAGTTCATACTCGCACTCAATAGTGGCAAGACCTACAAACTGACCTATATATATAAATGGCATAGTTATCATAACTGGCTATAGTCAAGATTGAAATTTAACTACCAAGATAACCTGGACCTTTACCCGTCTGTACAAACCAGATTGCCTACAGCCCACATAAATGACACAATTTAGTTCATACTCACACTCAACAAACTTCATACTATAATGTAGATGACATTCACCTTCATATGGTCTTATTCTTCAAACTTAAAACATCAAAAAACAACATCTTCGTTCATACACCCAGGGGCATGACTTTGCGTTTTAAAAAAAGCAGCATGTGCATGTATTTTGCTTGTCTGTACAGTTAAATTACTATTTAAATAGAAACAGATACATATTGCTTGAGGCATTTCCCTTTTTTCGAACACTGGTTGCAGGGTATGATATATTACTTTATTCCTTATGATGTTTGATACTTTATAGTATTTGATGAAAATGTTACATATTCAAACGAGAACTCTTTAAGTACATAATTATGTAAACCACAGCACTATGTGCTTTTTAAGTAATTTTCTTCTGGATTGTAACTTAGTTAAAAATAAAAAAAAACTTCCATTTTTGGAGATTGCGTGTGCAAATCACAGGACTATGTACTAAACATTTTCTCGGAAACGTTGGATATAAAAGTATAGTCCATAGATGAATAAGCTGTGGTTTGTAGTTTCTAAAATTAGATTGTATAACGCCATGCTAGGACTACAGCATAACAATAATAATGATTGAGTTAGAAAATAAAAATTTGAGCCGTGCCATGAGAAAACCAACATAGTGGCTTTGCGACCAGCATGGATCCAGACCAGCCTGCGCATCCGCGCAGTCTGGTCAGGATCCATGCTGTTTGCTTTTAAAGCCTATCGCAATTAGAGAAACTGTAAGTGAACAGCATGGATCCTGACTAGACTGCGCGGATGCGCAGGCTGGTCTGGATCCATGCTGGTCGCAAAGCCACTGTGTTGGTTTTCTCATGGTGCGGCTCAAATATTATTGTTATATATCAGGATGGTTGAGAAGTTATCAGCGGAATATGAAAAACCTTGTTTGCCATTGTCTTGCTAACTTTTGTAGATTCATTTCTATGTCTTTGTGCATGACATTGTGTTGTTTTATGAATGCATGCTGCCTTTTGTTATTAACATGTTTTTCTTCTAATCTGTTGTTATCATCATCATATATATATTCCTTTTTGGTTGGTTGTGTGTGCCATGGTTTTTGTGTATATTTATGAAGGAGTGTCATCTTATTTTTTGATAATTTCATCAGAAATAAACAAAAATTTCAGTACTGTACATGAACAGCATGTTCAGTTCATCCATGCTATACAGTAGTAGTATAAATGATAATTAATGTTTTTGAAAGTTTCTTATAATTCAATTTTTTGGCTTGCTACACAAAAGAACGTGATTGCAAAGCTAGGTTTTATATTAAATGTTTCTATAGGTATGTCTAAAGTTCAATGAAATGTCAGTGTTTTGTAATTGGACACCTCAGATTCCTTCTGAAAAATGAGATAAATGCCTTCACATATCCATACAAGTTAGACCAAAAATATTGTGGAAGAGTGCAAAGGTTTTTAGAGGTTTAAACTGAGACAACAGTTAAAATATGTACATTGATATTTAGGTACATGTATATACAAAATGTACATTATGTCCATCAGTTCAGGTATATTTTTGCTTGACTATTTTAAATTTTCAAATATTCAAGCTTTTGTTGTCATCCACATCACAGAAATTTTGCATGTTACTAAAACTTCTAGGCCAAATGCTTATAAATTTCGCACATGTCTTTAGCATTATGAGGTGACCTAACATTTTGGCAAAATTGGACCACTTCTCCATTTAGAAGTCTTGGTTAAAGTTTTGCAGGTAAACAGGTTTTACAGGAACTATTGAATGCCTTCACACTCACATCATGAAAACAACTGTTCCTAGCCAGGTTCCGTATCTCCAACTTGACTACAATTTAGAAAGTTATGCCCCTTTTTAGCTTGGAAAATTTTGCCAAAGCTTTGGTATGTAAGCTAGTATTAGTTGGAAGGTCTTCAAATAGTGGAACACACTGTCAGTACCCAGTTCTTTTTATGCCATTGTTGTCAAGGACCAGGAAGGTTTATGGTGTTTAAACTGTCTGTCCATCCAGCACACTTTCTTAGGTACTCAGTTTTACAGTTTCAATCCTATTCAAATGAAACTTGGTAAATACATTATCAACTTTCTTACAATATTCTGTCATGCACTTTGAAGGGACATAATGTCATACAATGTAGACATCAATCTTGTTGTTTAAAGCATTTCAGAAAATTTGGGGAAAAGATGTAATGAATATATTTTTCCATAGCTAGGTATTTTTAAATGCAAAATTCTTTTTCCCCATGAAACAGTTTTATTGAACAGGTAATTTTTTATCATTTTCAGCCCCTCACTGTAGACTACAGAATCGACTGTTATTTCATCTGTCACATAAATTTAATGATGAGAAACGGTTGATGGGTTACCATGGGCAACTACAAGACATCATTGAGGACCAGTTGTCGCTCGCATCTATACATTATCTCAGATCTCACTACCAGGAGGCTATAGATATATACAAGAGAATTCTTCTTGATAATAGGTGACTTTATCATAATCATTTTTTTATCTTGTGAATTAACATAGAGACTTGAGCATTTGTAAATTGAGATGGGAATAGGAAAGAGAAACAATTTCATCAGAACTTTTGAATTGGTTTAAAATGCCACACGCGTTCCTTAGGCATGCCTTGTACACTGTTTTAGTGGCAGTGCTGCCAGTGCATTATGGTTCAGGGCTTTTTATTAGTAAAACTCTGGCTTTTTTAAATTGAGAAATTTATGGTGATAATTGCCCATTTTGGGGACAATATTTTGTTAAAATGGGCCTTTTGCCCTTCTGTTTATAGAGGTCTGTAACAGAGGCCACCAGTTGGTGGCTTCATAACTCGAGATTAGCTTGACTTCCTAAGATGTCAAAAAAACATACTTTTACATACTGAGAATTTTCTTCTTAGCCATAAGTGGGAGAAAGAACTTATTTTTCAGCAGGGAGGTGGCCGAAAGTCTTCCTTTGTTATACAAGGGTGAAAAAACTTGTGTGGCTTTTCATAATTAATCTCTACTGTATATTGTAGAGTTATTTCATATTGTTTCATTATTAAAAGTAAATAGTTTGAAAAATTGCAATGAGGTTGAGACCGAAGAAAGTATGCATAAAGTAAAATTTAGACCTTAAGATTTGCATGAGTAATGTATGAGTTTCACTTTCATTGAACCTATGCTTTTGTTATTTTCAGGGACTTCCTGGCATTGAATGTATATGTTGCTCTGTGCTATTACAAACTAGATTACTATGATGTTTCTCAGGTAGGTGTTTTCTACACTAAATATATTCAGTCCTGCCATTTAGAGTGTCTTCTAGTATTTGTGTCTGTTATTAGTCCACTGCTGATGTTTAGCTAGAGGGGACTTTGTGTTAGCCACCTTCCCACCCACTGTTCATACATCAGTCACACAAAGGTATCCTGCAATAATTTTAAGGGCTCACGAAACTTGGTACATGGATAGGTGGCAATATGGAGAAAATAAATGCACATTCTTTTATTTCATTGCTGTGTCAATAAATGTAGTTGCTATGGCAACATATTGTCAAGAAGTTAAACATAAAACTGCACTCTACAATAACTTAACAACAAGAGATTTTTCTCATGAAACAGTTCATACATAGAAGACAATATGGAAAACTTGCACATTATTTGTTGTCTCCATTTTTTATTCCATCAAACACAGATGATAGAGTCTTCTATAACTTTAGAAGTACAAAGTGTTTTTGACCATAGAAGGCAGTATCCACATCATTTTACTATCTCCATCTGTCTGTCTGTCTGTCCATCTGTCAGTCACAAAAAATGGACCCAATGTTTAAAATCAAAGAATTTTTTCATGAAACCTTGTTATAGATGGAGTGTTATTTTAAAAATATGCAGGTCATCATATAATATAGTTTCAGTGTATAAAATAATTGTTCCTAAGGAAGCAATCATGAAGAATGCCCCTACGATAGAGGCTTTGTATTGTTGGGCAATAGTCTGATTTCTTTTACTTTTTATTGAGCTATCAAAATGTTGTCATTCATGGATAATACTATTTAAACATTTTAGTGGATCTTTTACATCACTTCGGTAGCTGGCCTTTCTATGGATGAATGACACTGGTCATTAACTTTAAGTCATTTTCCCCTTACTGCTGTGGACGCAGGTTGAAGCCTTGTCAGAAGTGGATTATTTTGTGTAGGGAAGCTATTCAGGTACCTTTGGGATGGTCCTTGGTTCAACCCAGATGCTAAACCTTGCCTAAAACTCTTGTACATTCTTTCACTATAAATACTGAAAGAATAGACCTTGAAACAGAAAATATCCATAGACAAAATAACAGTTTCTAGCTACAAACATGAACAGTTACAACATGATAAAAGATGACATTGTGTCAGTAATGATCTTGTCACACTTTGTTACGCTCTGATTAAAATCAGTTTTTAATGACCAGGTTGTCGAGACTTTCTGATGACAGCATACTAAAAATGGAAGTTTTCTCAGTGACACTATATATTAATTGTTTTCAATTACAGGAAGTTTTAGCAGTATATTTACAACAGTATCCAGACAGTGCTATAGCTTTAAATCTAAAAGCTTGCAACCACTTCAGATTGTATAATGGAAAAGCTGCAGAGGTATGTCCAGTTTATTTCACATATTAAATTTGTCATATTATAGCCGTCAAGGCTAAATAATAGTTTTCTCCTTTGCAAGATACTAAACTTAAATGAAATGTGAAATCTAATTACTAAAGAATTCATGACCTTAGTTACATAATACGGAATCTGAATTTCCACCCTTCAGGAGTAAAAATAGGTGCATGTATAGTGCCCACCTGTATTAAACAGCCATTTACATTAACCCTTAGCCTGCTGGCGGCGATTGGTTTTGCCTTTGCAACCAGTGCAGACCAAGATCAACCTGCACATTCGTGCAGGCTGATCTTGGTCTGCACTGTTCGCTATTCAGTTAGTAAATTTTCAGTGAACACCCCTTCGAATAATAAATGGTATTGCCCAAACTGAATGATGGAACAGTCCATTTTAGAAATTTAGCAGGCTAAGGGTTTAGCAATATATAGTCTGCTGATTTCCTGAATTGACATTTTGCTTTAATTTTCACCTGTCTTAAGCAGCCACCTGCCTAAAGCAGGTACATTGGGTCACTCCCTTGGCAGTCTTCTTGATACAGGTTTGACTGTACATATTATGTAGGCTTTATCAGCAGCATAAAGCGGTATTCATTAATTGTAAAGATTAAATGTGTTTGAAGAAATGTCTGGTAGCTTTTTTTTGTGGGTAAACTGGTATTTTTAGCAGAAAATCATGCTTAATGAAACCTGGTTTTATATAATTACTTTTACCATGGTTATAAAGAATGTACTTACCTTGTTCCATTGTCTTTCAGGCAGAGTTAAAAAATCTTCAAGACACAGCATCACCTTCATTCATCTTTGCAAGAGACCTCATCAAACATAATCTGGTTTGTAGTTTGAAACATACAGAAAATTATCAGTATCACAGTGGTGTACATTACTAAATAATTAATATATAGCAAAATCATGTTTTAATATAATTATTTAAACACGACAAAGATTATACACCGTCAAAATAATTTCAGGGATCTTAATTCAGTATTCTACTGTAAATGAAAAATTTCTTGTAATTTTTCATTGGTGTTAAATTGCATATAGTTTTAGGGTCATTTATTGTTCACTGTTATGTTGTATTAGGACACCTGCTTTGATACTATATACTTGTCTTGTAGGTCGTGTTCAGAGGAGGTGAAGGTTCACTGCAGTGTTTACCTCCCCTGATTGATGTTATACCAGAAGCCAGATTAAATCTTGTCATTTATTATCTGAAACAAGGTAGGTAACTCCTTATGCCACATGTAGTAGTGAGAATTCATTTATTACCTCCTCTGATTGCAGTTACGGAAGTAAGGGAGAGTACAGTGGTTACCTCCTTGGACCAGTGTAATGCTTGTAGATCGGATTCCTTTTTAGCTCGACTATTCATAGAATAGTAGAGCTATTGGACTCGCCCATGCATCCGCGTCCGCGTCCCGATTTGGTTAAGTTTGTGTATGTAAGCTAGTATCTCAGCAACCACTTGTGGGAATGGATTGAAACTTCACACACTGATTTACTGTGATAAACTGACTTATATTGCACAGGTTCCATAACTCTGTTTTCCTTTTTTACAAAATTATGCCCCTTTTTCGACTTAGAAATTTTTGGTTATGGTTTTGTATGTAAGCTGGTATCTCAGTAACCACTTGTGGGAATGGATTGAAACTTCACACACTTATTTACTGTGATAAACTGACTTACATTGCACAGGTTCCATAACTCTATTTTGCTTTTTTATAAAATTATGCCCCTTTTTTGACTTAAAATTTTTTGGTTAAGGTTTTGTATGTAAGCTGGTATCTCAGTACTCACTAATGGGAATGGATTGAAACTTCACTTACTTATTCACTGTCATGATCTGACATGCACAAAGCAGGTCCCATAACTTTATTTTGCTTTTTTACAAAGTTATGCCCCTTTTTCAACATAGAAATTTTTGGTTAAGTTTTTGTATGTAAGCTGGTATCTCAGTATCCACTAATGGGAAAGAATTGAAACTTCACACACTAGTTCACTGTCATGATATGACATGCAGTGCAAAGAGTCAATAACTCAACTTCGCATTTTACAAAATTATGCCCCTTTTCAACTTAGGATTTTTGGGTTAAATTCTTATATGTAAGCTGGTATCTCAGTACCCTCTAATGGGAATGGATTGAAACTTCATACACTTGTCCACTGTCATGAGCTGATAAGCACTATTCAGGTTCCATAACCCTATTTTACTTTTTTACTAAATTATGCCCCTTTTTCGACTTCCGTATTCATTCAAGCGACAAGGCTGTTGAATAGCCCAGCGTTGCTGTCCTCCGACAGCTCTTGTTATACCAGGTGTTGAAATATATGAAGTAGTAACCAAAAATTCAATAACCAGGTTAAGAATGTTGCATGTTGAATTAGATATTTTATACAAGGTTTTATATTTTTAGGCAGAACTTTAACATACGTCTTTTAGTTGGAATGCAGTTCCCATTACATGTGTCAAACATTTTAACTTGTTCAAATACCTGCATTGATTTTCTGTTTGTATAAATTTTTTTGCACTATCCAGTGCTGTATTTAAAAGTATAACTTTTTCACTCACTTGGCTTGCTTAGAATAGGTAGTAGGAAGTATTTACTTTCTCTTTAACATGGTGTTGTAAAAAAAAGTTTCTTATGGCATCTGAATGTAAATACAATATCATGATCTGAAGTAAGTTCATTAGTAAGCAATATCAAATCTTTCTCGCATTCGAGGAGGCCTCCAAGGGTAAATGCTTAAGGTGGCTGACTTAAAATCACTTGCCCCTCACTATTGAGGGTTTGAGCCTCACTCGGGTTGTTGGATTCTTCATGTGAGATGTTGGCTTAAAGTTGGTGAGTGGTTCTATCCAGGAGTCTGTGATGAAATAATGCAAGTAGAGGCACCTAGGGTCTTCCGCCCTCATCAAAGCCTGAAAGTCGCCATATGACCTATAATTGTGTTGGTGCAATGTTTAACCCAACAGCAACAACAACAAAAAAGACTTTGATATCCACTGAGTCATGACAGCTACATATTTTAACAGTTGATTTTTCTTCACTAAAGTTAGTGTGTATTACAGATGATGTAACAGAGGCCTATAATCTGATAAAGGACTTGGAACCAACCACACCACAGGAATACATCTTGAAGGGAGTTGTTAATGCTGCACTAGGACAAGAACAGGGCTCTGTAAGAACCAGTTCTACTTTAACTTTATTCCTGAAAATGATAAACTGCTTTAGTTGGACTTTTTAAATTTATTTTTGTCATATCATTTCAAGTTAATAAAAAGAGGTTTGTAATATATAGCTGTGGGTGAGAAGTGAATGTCATTGAGTTGGAATCACTTGCCTCTCACCAATGTGGGCTTGAACCTGACTTGAGATGAAGAATTTTATGAGGAAGCCATCCAGCTGGTTTAGGGAAGGTTAGTGGTTCTACCCAGGTGTCTGCCCAGGTCTGAAATAGTGCCCAGAGGTCTCTGGGCACCATGAGATCTTCCTCCATGAAATGCTGGAAAGTCGCAGTATTGCATATAATGTGTTACATTAAACCCCTCAGAAATTTGATACGTAGCAACAAACTATATTTTTAGCAAGTGATTCTGCCTTGGTGACCAGTGCAAGATGGGCAGGCTGATCATGGTCTGCATTGTTCGCTCAATAAATTTTCAGTGAACACCCCTTCAAATAATAAATGGTATTGCCCAAATTAAATGATGGACTAGTTCATTATTGAAATTTAGCAGGGTAAGGGTAAAGGTTTGAACTAAGGATGAAGCAACTTGTATTTACATGTAGTTGCATAAAGTTATTCCCCCTTACGTAATTACATTTGCTTTCTCTGTTGTGGGCATACAGGTCAAAACGTACCCAAACCAAAAAGTACCCATGTTTTTTTTCAATCCCCTGATAAATTATTGTTAATGTAAAAGGGGTATACTTTTTGTTTAAGGTATTTTATATTTAAACTACAGTCAAAACAAGGAAAATGTATTTCTTCACTCTTCGCTCACCCTCTATTTTCCCTTTAAATTAAAAAAATATATAAGAATTTTGTCCCTCACTGCCTCAACTTTTCAATTTGTAATAGTCTAATGGATCATTTTTTGAAAGAGTATTTAGCCCCTCTAAAAATGAACCTGGGTAAAAAAAAAACATGGGAAAATGGTGACAGCTCCAGTTTGTGAGCTTAGGAGACTTGGTACGATTCAAACTGCAAACTATGCATTTCATACCTCTAGGCAAACATAATTTCTGCAGATAGATTTGAGCAAAGCCTTTATAAGTCATTGTTCAGTTATTTGAAAAGAAAAGTATGTTAAAGATGAAATCAAGTAATGTCTTTGAGAAATACACCCACAGAATTTCACAAGGTTAAATAATTATGCTGATAAAAGCTACTGGTGGGAATAGAAAAGTCTCCGCTGCCTGCATATAGGCATCAAAGTATGCGACAAATGTCTAGAAATATGAGGAAATCAAAGAAAACAATTTGAGCCGTGCCACGAGAAAACCAACATAGTGCTTTCGCGACCAGCATGGATCCAGACCAGCCTGCGCATCCACGCAGTCTGGTCAGGATCCATGCTGTTCGCTTTCAAAGCCTATTGCAATTAGAGAAACCGTTCGCGAACAACATGGAGCAGCTCATTTGAGGATTTTGAGATTCATGACTGTGTTATCCTGTAATGCAGGTAACATAGATAAGTTACTTTTCCATTGCATTGAAATAACATAGATAGGATTAAGATTGACAAACAGTGTTCATTCAATAATCTGCATTCTATAAGAAGTTGTTTCCCTTGTTTTAAAAGCTCATAATGCCTTTGTTTAAAATGTGACTGCCTGTCTGAATATTGATGCAATACTAGAATGTTTTATTCAATCCATTCTTTTTGGTTACCTCCCTTTATTGCTGTCACTATAAAAGTTCATGCGCAGAATTCAAAGTAGCGTTTTTAGCTCATCTGATTTTTTGAAAAAAAATGATGAGTTATTGTCATCACTTGAGCGGTTGTCGGCGTCGGCGTCTGCGTCGGCGTTGCCTGGTTAAGTTTTATGTTTAGGTCAGCTTTTCTCCTAAACTATCAAAGCTATTGCTTTGAAACTTGGAAGACTTGTTCACCATCATAAGCTGACCCTGTATAGCAAGAAACATAACTCCATCTTGCTTTTTGCAAGACTTATGGCCCCTTTTGTACTTAGAAAATATCAGATTTCTTGGTTAAGTTTTATGTTTAGGTCAACTTTTCTCCTAAACTATCAAAGCTATTGCTTTGAAACTTGGAATACTTGTTCACCATCATAAGCAGACCCTGTACATCAAGAAACATAACTCCATCTTGCTTTTTGCAAGAATTATTGCCCCTTTTGGACTTAGAAAATCAGTTTTCTTGGTTAAGTTTTATGTTTAGGTCAGCTTTTATCCTAAACTATCAAAGCTATTGCTTTAAAACTTGCAACACTTGTTCACCATCATAAGCTGACCCTGTACAGCAAGAAACATAACTCCATCCTGCTTTTTGCAAGATTTATGGCCCCTTTTGGACTTAGAAAATATCAGATTTCTTGGTTAAGTTTTATGTTTAGGTCAACTTTTTCTCTTAAACTATCAAAGCTATTGCTTTGAAACTTGCAACACTTGTTCACCATCATAAGCTGACCCTGTACAGCAAGCAACATAACTCCATCCTGCTTTTTGCAATAATTATTGCCCCTTTTGGACTTAGAAAATCATTTTCTTGGTTGAGTATTATGTTTAAGGCAACTTTTCTCATAAACTGTCAAAGCTATTGCTTTAAAACTTGCAACAGTTTTTCACAATCATAAGTGGACACTGTACATCAAGAAACATAACTCTATCCTGCTTTTTGCAAGAACGATGGCCCTTTTTAGACTTAGAAAATCATGGGTAGGACAATATTTCTATTATACAAAAAAAATCAGATGAGCGTCAGCACCCGCAAGGCGGTGCTCTTGTTCTAACCGTATGATTGTGCATAACATCTATTTGGACAGCTGTTTCATCTGTTTTCAAAATAAAATTTAAAGCCTTATGGAACTTCAAATAGGGCTTAGTATAAGTCGCTAATTCATATAAAATTTGATCGCTATGCAACTAATTTAACAATGACTTAATAAGGAGAAACTTTTGCCTTTTTAAGTCTAAAGTCTTAAGTTTCAGACAAAAAAAAAACATTGATGAATACAGGCCCTGATTCATGTCCATGAGGAATATTGTTCGCTATAGATAAGTCATTTCTGGTTTGAACTCCAGAAACATTGATAGGTAATCCTTAAGCGAGATATTGTTAGAAATTGGTACTGTAAAATCAGATGCATTGCGAAGTCAAAATTTTGTTGTATATAAAATAGGGATTGCTTTGTGGGGTAGAATATTTACAATATATTGCTGTCTTGTGAAATATGTTGAATGTGCTGTTTATAGCAAAGGGCTATTGATTGCAGTTATAGCACGTTTGCAAGCATCGTTCATTAGTTATCAATTATTTGCAAATAAAGCTAAAATGAATCCCTCGCAAAAATTTATGAATTGACAGTATTCAGTCCAGTGAAGTGGCCTGCATTGCCCATTAGTTAAGGCTGCTTCCCTCAATTCCCTTTTCCCTTGCCACTGTTGGATTGAAAACTTACTTTGTAGAGTTCTTCAATGTAAAGCAGCTAGACAGCTGACTTGGAGAAAGTTTGTGATTCTCCAGACTGGGCAAGCTAGATCTTCCTCTCCCGCTAAAGATGGAAAGTTACCACTTACAAATGTAATATGTGTGGGTAAACAAATCCATGTGCCAAAGAAATAAAGTCACTATAACAAAACAAATAGAAAGAATGAATTTGATACTTCATGGTTGTTTTCTCCTTCACAGCGAGAACATTTGAAGATTGCTCAGCAATACTTCCAGCTGGTTGGTGGTTCCGCCAGTGAATGTGGTACGTAATTGCAGACAATGTAACCACTTGTATATACATTATAGATATGAGCTATGCCCTGAGCAAGTCTCTTGTTACCCGTGTTTATTGTTCACCTCAAATGTTCCTGTAAATATACATGTATAGATGTCTCCATAATATAAAGCTAATAGCTTGATTACGGAAGGTCAGTAGTTCTATCAAGTGCCCATGATGAAATAATGCCAGAATGCAGAGGGGGCCTGAGGTCTTCTTCCACTATCAAAAACTGGACAAGTCCCCATCTGATCTAAATTTTGTTGGTGTGACTAAAAACCAAGCAAAACAAAGAGTACTGATGGTTGTCATTTCTTGTGATTAGATGTTCAGAACCACTCTTTGTCATTTATAAGACTTTATTGCCATGGTGTATTAACTGAAACATGAGTTAAATTTGATGATTTTGCAAAAAATGCAAAACAGTCCTTTCAGGGGGAGAAAATGGAAAAAAATGTGTCTGATCAGTAAACATGATGATAGAGACTTGCTCAGATTGTATCTAGCTTGCCTACCCTGGCATGCATTTTGCAGTGGAGGAGTGAATGCTGATAAACATGGACAAAGTATACACCAAACATTTTTATTTTCAATTCAGAGAGAAGGCTTAAAGGCTGCTCAACAATTTTTCCAACTTGTTGGTGGGTCTGCAAGTGAAAGTGGTAGGTAGATGACAATCGGTTCTGTGTCAGTTTGCAATTTTAGTTTGGTGAAATGTTTAGGAATTTACAATTTTTTTACCCCTCCCACTGTAAATTTTCTAGCTAATCTACACTCGATTTTTGCAGTATAAACATATTCTGCGGATATTTTGTTCGGTGTTTATCAACATTATATATCTCCATATTGTTTCTCCTTTGTTGTTTTTGTGTTAATTTCTGGTTATTTTGTGTCTTGTTTGCTGTGCGTGCAGTATTTCTCTAACATACTAATTCTAAGATATATTTTAAAATTCTACCAGTATGTAAACTAACAGTTGTTCTTATATATCATCATGAGCATACTGTGTTATAATATTATATTATTTTACTTTTAAATTCACAGTATGTTTTGTATAGAAAGAAAGTATTGTTCATTTTGTGAATAACATTGGTGTAATGTTATCACCGGACCCCAGGAGACTGCATGCATGATTTGACTGAAAATGGCTTGGTTAAAAAAAATATCGGAGTCGGCAAACAGATGCAAATTAATTTTTCTAACAATAAAGGTCAAATTCTAATGGATACACCCAAACAGTTTTTAAGTAGATTCAAAGATTTTGTACAGGAATATCAGAAATTGGTTTTCTATGAGAATATAAATTGCAATTTAACACAGCACTGTCTTATTGGCTGTTTATCAAAATATTATATTAAAAGATCTGTAGTCTGACCTATATTATGATTTTCTGCTACTCATGCAAATACAAATATAAGGATTGAAAATATGCATTTAGGCAGGTATAAACCACATGGGGACATTTGGCAAATCATCCAAGAATTGATGGATCAATTCATGGATTTTCCGAAGTCCAGCTGTGGTTTATACCTGCCAAAACGCATAAAGAAGATGGATTATTTATGAATTATAATTTTAGAATTTTATTGAAAAGAAGTGAATAAAGATACAGATGAATAATGAACCTTCAATCTCGGACATATTTCAGCCGCGCCATGAGAAAACCAACATAGTGGCTTTGTGACCAGCATGGATCCAGACCAGCCTGCCCACTCACGTGGTCTGGTCAGGATCCATGCGGTTCGCTTTCAAAGCCTATTGCAATGAGAGAAACCATTAGCGAACAGTATGGATCCTGACCAGACTGCGCAGATGCGCAGGCTGGTCTTGATCCATGCTGGTCGCAAACACACTATGTTGGTTTTCTCATGGCACGGCTCATTTTAATTCTCAGATAGTTCAAAATTCAGATACTTTAATCAATACTCGGATGTTTTACACTAATATACCCAGCAAAGCTAAATTCCTTTCTGTCATAGATGCCTTATGCTAACTAAAATGTTAAGTACTGACTTAGAATTTCTACAATATATTAAAGAGGTCTTTGTAGTCAAATATTTAAGTTCTTAAGACTTTGTTAAGTGATTTCGTGGTTAACAGCCTTGTTTGTGGTGTTATAAATTCATGAAACATGAGGATTTTTTTTTAGGACATAATGCAGACTATATTCATGAATATTTTAAATAGGCGAGTCATATTATTTGTGAATTTAAGTGACAATAAAACCATCTTAAATATCACCTAATATTCAGTACACATTTAATATGTACCATATCCAGTGAAAGAAAATAGAGATATAGATTTTACAATTTTGTCTTTTGTGAGATGGTTATAAAATTATTTGCCAGTTTACTTCCATTATGAAAAACCTGGTTGATTTGCTACTTTTAAGTACTGTGAAATCATTACTATTCATGGGGGACAAATTTTCGTGGATTTCGTGGTTGAGTCAATCCACGAAATTTAATTCCAATGAACGATAAAATTCCCATTCATTTTTTTGTTCGAAAGTTAAAATCCACAAATTCATATCCCCACTAAATTGCTGTTTTGACCAAAGCCACGAAATGTCATGCCCATGAAATTTAATTGATTTTACAGTATTTATAATATTAATGTAATATTTTGAGCAATAGGCACCATTAGATTCTATGTTTTTTGAAGAAAACAAATTCAACATTAAAAGTTCACTGACAAATAGACTACCAGAAAGAAAATAGAATCCCATTTGTTATTGTGTGTGTGTTTTTTTTTAAATCTTTCAACATAGAGACAATAGTACAAGTTACATTTTGTGTTTCAGATACAATTCCTGGTAGACAGTGCATGGCATCTTGTTTCTTCTTGCTGAAACAGTTTGAGGACGTCCTCATTTATCTGAACTCCATAAAGGTGAGACTTTATATTATAGTCATTTCAGTTTCACTGTTGCAAGAATGCTGACAGCTAAGGAAAAAGTGCTTTTGTCACATATGATAATAATTTTGTAAATGTTACTCTGCCAGATTGGTGTTCTGGTTAGACATTATTGTGTTGCTATAGTTTAACCTCTTTTGATGACATCTCTGCATGTCTCCAAGTAAAAGGCAACTTTTTATATTCTCCGGTGTAAAAGTTTCTTAATTAAAGCAACAACCTCTGAACAATAAAAATATTTGGTCCTCCCTGAAATGTTGCTCCCTGGAGGTTGTATTGTATTGTCCACAGATCTGAAAACTTTTGACTGAAGGATAGGCAGTTTTGAGGGTTTTCTATAGTTCTATTGTCTAATTCTGGTTGTGTTAATTTGTTCACTGCCATTTTAGCAATAGGTGTTTGTATCTTCGTTCAGTTCAGGTTTTATTGGTACATGCATTTTTTTAGAAATTTCAGATTGATTGCTTAAAATTCAATTTGTATTGTATGATGTAGGACATTAGAAGATTTTTGTTTTATTTTTCAGAGTTATTTCTACAATGATGACACATTTAACTTCAACTATGCTCAAGCAAAAGCTGCTGTAGGCAACTTCAAAGAGGCAGAGGAGGTAAAGTTACCTTATATTTACATAATAAAACACATGATTATATTATGATGGTTCTTACAAAGGAGCTGTGGTGAAGAGATCTTTAGGTAATGGAATTGTTAGCTAAAGATGAAAGGCTTGTGTCTTCAGTGAATCTGTGTGCTTGACATTACATCAGAAGTCATAAGTCTTCGATTTTAGACTTTTAAAGGAAGTGCCTTTTAGCAGAGGCTGGACAAAACCACTAATCAGTTTGTAAAGACAAGTAGAAATTAGTTTTGAGCCAGTGGAAGTTGCTATAATAAACAGCCTGCAGGACAAGTGTGATTTTGTATCCCCCCCCCCCCCCCCCAAAAAAAAAAATAAAAACAGTTTCAACTAAAATAGATTGATGGAGAAGCTGAATAGCTACAAAATCTTCAATGGAAGTTCATCTGTCATTTGTAATTAAAAGCTAAGGTCTGTCCCAGTCTGTAATATACCTTGTTTTCATCGCATTAGCTTGATGCTTGTAAGTCCAGAACTAGATTTCTGTCTGTAAAATTCATTTTTAGCTCGACTATTCAAAGAATAGTCTAGCTATTCTACTCACCCTGGCGTCGGCGTCACACCTTGGTTAAGTTTTTGCATGCAAGTACATACAGCTATCATTTAAAGGCATATAGCTTTAAAACTTATTTATTCTTTTTCTAGTTCAATTACCAACCTCACTGAGTCAAGTTCCATAACTCTAACATGTATTTTGACCAAATTATGCCCCCTTTTGGACATAGAAAATTCTGGTTAAAGTTTTACATGCAAGTTACTATCTCCAAAACTAATGCAGATATTGAATTGAAACTTCACATGTGTCTTCGGGGTTATAAAACTAGTTGATAGCACCAAGTCCCATAACTCTGACCTTCATTTTGGCCAAATTATGCCCCCTTTTGGACTTAGAAAATTCTGGTTGAAGTTTTGCGTGCAAGTACATACAGCTATTACTAAAAGGCATATAGATTTGAAACCTATTTTTTCTTTTTCTAGATCAATTACCTACCTCACTGGATCAAGTCCCATAACTCTGACATGTTTTTTGGCCAAATTATGCCCCCTTTTGGACTTAGAAAATCCTGGTTAAAGTTTTACATGCAAGTTACTGTATCCAAAACTAATGCAGATATTAAATTGAAACTTCACATGTGTCTTCAGGGTTATAAAACTAGTAGATAGAATCAAGTCCCATAACTCTGACATGTATTTTGGGCAAATTATGCCCCCTTGTGGACTTAGAAAATCATGGTTAAAGTTTTGCGTGTAAGTACATACAGCTATTACCAAAAGGCATATAGCTTTGAAACTTATTTATTCTTTTTCTAGGTCAATTACCAGCCTCACTGGGTCAAGTTCCATAACTCTCAACATGTATTTTGAGCAAATTATGCCCCCTTTTGGACTTAGAAAATTCTGGTTGAAGTTTTACATGCAAGTTACTATCTCCAAAACTAATGCATTATAAAACTAGTTGATAGCATCAAGTCCCATAACTCTGATATGCATTTTGGTCCCCCTTTCGAACTTAAAACTCTTGATATTTAACATTTTGGGTAATAATTTCCTGCTTCTGTGACAATATTTCGAATAGTCGAGCTTGGCTGTCTTACGGACAGCTCTTGTTCTTTAAGAGAATAGCAGGACAACTACAACTGTCACCGGATGATTAAAAGTCCTTGGCTGGTTGTTCTGCAGGAAAACTTGCTTTCAAAGAATTTGTTGATGTCTGCATTTAGTGATATTGTCTTTCTTCTTTTTATAACAATTAGTTGGCAACAAAAGGGTAACAGGGCTGAATTAAAAGTTAGCCAGTCATTACTTAATGAATGATGTATTATCTGGGATATTAATTATTTCTGGAGGAAAAAAAACGCAGTAAAAGAAGTAGTTGCTCAAAGTCGAAATGAGATGAACAAAAGCCTGAATATCCAGGGTTTGGAGCAACCAAAACTGAGAAAACAGCTGGGGACCATATGAGTTGCTTTGGTTAGCCCTGGGGTTCAAGCCCTAGATGTTGAGCAAGAGATATTTCAATATACTAGG